>NC_141555.1:65783642-66043642 GCF_021556685.1 Rattus norvegicus
TGCACTTGCCATCTCTAATTTGTGTTTGCATGTTGACCGTAATTGTCTGATAAGCCCTAAAAACCACACGATGGGTCTGAGGAGGATGGGTGGGTGAAACCGCCTGCCACCTAAGCAGACCTGAACTCAGATCCCAGTCACCATGAAACAGGCAGGAGAAACCTGTAACCCCAGGGACAGGAAGGGGGATCAGAATCACTAAGGTCTGCTGGCTTCCAGCCCGGATGAAACTATGAGAGTTTGGGATCAGGCAAAGACACCACCTGTCTTAGTTAGGGCTCCACTGCTGTGAGGAGACACCATGACCAAGGCCACTCTTAATAAAGGAAACATTTAATTGGCGCTGGCTTACACTTTCAGAGGTTCAGTCTGTTATTATCATGGTGGGAAGCACGGCAGAATCCAGGTAGACATGGTGCTGGAGAGTGTTCTATATCTAAATCTGAAGGCAGCCCAGAAAGAGACTTGCAGCCACAGGCATATCTCTTCCTCACTGGGCAGAACTTGAACACTGGGAGCCCTCCAAGCCCACCTACATAGTGACACACTTTCTCCAATAAGGCCACACCTCCTACTGGTGGCACTTCCCATTTCAGGAAGGCAGTTGCCCTATGATGTTTAGATATTGCACCTCCTCTGACGTGTGATGTGCAGTGAGCCATTTCCAAAGAGTGTCACTGTGACTTGGGTTGACAAGCAATCACCTTCTGCTACAGTAAACCTTTCCTCAACTAGCATGTCATCTCGGCACTTCAAATGCACTTTCTAGTGTGGAATTAATTTTTATACAAATGTCCAGCAGTGTAACTACATTTCAGGACTTTATTTATTCTGCCATTATACTCGGGACAAGATTTTAGATTTATAAGGTATGTTTCTGTCTATGTCTCAGAAAGTCTTTTATGTCAACTATAACATCAGGAACTTCCAAATCTTACCCTAAAACATGAATTGGGTTAAGGAAGCCAATGAGCCTTTTATTATTTTGATCATTCATACAAAGAATTTCTGTTCCATCTAACTGATACAGACATGAATTTCACTGTGATTGTGTTGCCTCAGTGTCCCATACTGCATTGCACCTGGACAGAGGGTTCACAATAGTCCAGTCCTATAGAAATTCACAATGTTGCATTTCCAAGCACAAAATGATCCCCATCCCCTCTCCCTGAGTTTATCACTATCAACTATTCTGTTCTATTCTTCAAATAAAAATTTATTATAGGCCACATATTTACTGAAGTCATCTTGAACATTTCAGCATTTTAAAATATAACCTTTATAGCAAAGAAACAGAAGGGCAGGGGATGTTACCATTTGGTAACTAAAAAAACAACAAACTTAAAAATATACATATTGAAAAAGGGACAGAACTATTTCTAACCATTCAACTTAGCTCTGATATGTCCTGAAATGATCACCACAATTTTTATATCAAATTTTTATTTTTATTTATTTCTCAATATTTTATGCCATGTTTTAGTTTCTGATTATGTGGAATCAGAAATAGAATGCATTATTCTTTAATTCCAAGGAAATAAAATAACTTACCTTCTCATACATAACCCTGAATATTCTATATTTTCATGAGGAATAAAATAGCTCATAGGTAAAATTATTGTGTCTGTATGTTGATTAGAAATTAAGTCTGTTATAAATATAAAGTTGGGACAAGAACTTACCTTACTGTGAAAGGCAAACTAAGCTTGAGTATCTCCTCTGAACAAAGATGCATCATCATCCTTTCTCATGTGTAGGTCTGATTTATAGACACCATTGCTAGATTTTTCATGTACGGAAATGAAAAAAAGTGAAATTAGTGTCTCAAATTAATATATATTTTTTAATATAAACTATGAAGACATCCTGGAAAAATATACTGATACATTTAAACTTCACATCATTTATTTAGTGGTAAATTAATTTGCTTTTAAAGAAATGTTGGTAGGGAGTTCAAAATGGATTTAGGATAAGAGTAACTACTCTGCAAGTTTCATGACATCATTGGGTCCATGACTCGATGCTGGAAGTTGGATTCTAGTTATCCACCTGTGAAGTGTAACATATACATGTTCAGACATATATGCAAATAAACATAGAGATGCACACATTCATACATGAAGGCACACACACTACAAAAAATATATAATTTCAATGGTGGTTTTTGTTTTGTTTTATTTGCTTTGCTTTCATTTACTAGTAATGACACATGCCTTTAGTTTTACCATAAAATCTGAGAAGGGGCTGACAAGTAGGAGGCCAGAACTTCACATGTGAGAGCTTCAGAGCAGTTAGTACAAGTTTAACATGAAAAACGTGAGAACTTTTCTCAAAATCCTAAGAGCTTGAAATATAGGTCAGGGCCTTCCTGGCACACAGTAGGTTATGTCTTTGATCTTCACAACTAAATTTTTTCATTCAAGTTTCAGGTACTTCTCTATTGAATGATTTTCAAATAACCAAATTGTGATTAATTTTTAGAATTCGTTTTGTGTTCCAATGTAAATCTCCCAAACTCTAACCTTTATCTCTGATTTTCTAAACCAGAAAAAGCATAGGAACATTCAATATGTCTGGCCTTATATGTTGTATATTTTTTAATAGCTTTCTTTTATAGCAATATAGTGTTCCTGGGATTTACAGATTACCTCCTTGGAATATTAGCAGATACAGACTTAGAACCTTTGGGTCAGACCTTCACAGGTTCTTTCACACAATTTATCATTCCTCTTTCAGGTGACATAAGGAGCTGTTGCTGAGCTGTGGCTAAGACTGTGTGTGGATTACAATAGTGTCGACATCCTTCTCCAATGTGAAGCCATACATGTTCCCTAAACACATTCCTGAAAGATAGTTTCCATAATTCATGGAGTTTTCACCAGATAGCTACATTCTTTCACTTTTGGAGGATGTTTTTGAAGACTATTCTGGCATTTAAGTCAATTGCTATCCCTCTTTCATGGGAAATTTCTGTTTCTTTTCTGGATGCTTCTAGGAACTGTGTTTCTACTGTTTGCTGGGTTCAGTTTGATCACCTGCGTTCAGATTTCTTTTTATTTATCATGCCTGACTTTTGTTTGGTTGAGTATTATATTGTACTCATTCTACAATTCCTTCATTGTTATGCCTGCATACTTTTATCTTCTTATTTTGACTTTTCCTCCTTTTAGTCTTCTGTAAACCCATGGCTCTTCCACCTGCATGGAGCCTGGGTATTGCCCATCACTGTTTCTCGTGTATGAGCTTTTCTATAGAGTTATTAGTTTTCAATGTCTAAGGGTGTAGATTCTAGTTTTTGGTATTTATGAAATTTACAAATATCATAACTTCTAGAATAACATGATTTCCTTACCTTTTCATTTTTTAATTTTTCTGGAATGATTAAAATAAACAATTTATAGAGAATAACAAGCATAAGAAAAATGTATATTGTGAACATATTTCTGCAAGGGGTCTCATGTATTGATGCAGCTGAAATAACGAGAGGTGCCATGCTCTCTGTGACTGCCCCCACATCTCCCTTCTCCTTTCCCCACAGTGATAGTATTTACTCATTTACTTTTCTTCTCCCCTTACATTTGTTTATTCATTAGTTGTGTGCTCAAATGCTACAGTATTTTATTTAGTTGAGAGGACAATTTTCAAAAATGACTTATTAGCTTCTGCCATGTTGGTCACAGGGATTTTTCTCAGCAGTTCAAGCTCAGTTTGGCAAACAACCACCCTTAGCCATGGAACCTTTATGCAATCCCCAAATTTAATATTTCTTAATACTATCTGAGAGCATTTCTATGACTTCAGAATTATTTCCTGGATTATTTTAGTGGAAAGTGATTATGTGGGAATTAATTTTATACATTATAGCCACAGTGGTATAATGCTACCCATGCTTCTATTTTATGCACTACTCATTTCATTTGAATATGTTTTTTAAAAAACCCTGCTTAGCCAAGAAGCAAAACCTTTGCTGATAATATTATACATCTTCCTTATGCTGATGGCTATGTCTCTACATCATTTTACGCTCACTGTTTGGCATACTGATTTCTCTTTAATTTATATTTATGATGCACATCATGGAGACTATTTTGTTTTGACTGTTTGGATGATAGTGATTTCCCTGGTATTATTTCATTGAGGACACAAACACTTACCGAACATTCACATATTTATCTTTATACTGTATATTTTTTCTGGTGATTTGACTATAGTATTTATGGTGAAGCGGAAAGTAATCTCTAGTGAAGTAAAAGTCAAACAGTGTTTAAAATATTGACTAAGTGTATTCTTTTTTTCTATCGCTTATTTCCATAGTAAGATACAAAGAAGCCTCTCTCATCCTAGTGTTTACTCTTACTTACATAAAAAATTAATTAGCAAACTAATTAAAATTATTTTAGTACAGTATTTTTTCTATGCTTATAATACCCAGATGTAATACTTTAGCCATGTGCTCTAAGAACTCCCATGCATACTATAGAGTTAATATATTTAGTGTGCATGAGAACTCCACATAAGAGGCTACAAAAATACCTCAGCTGTTAAGGCTTGTGACCCAACCAGAAAGTCAATGAAACTGAAATTAGTCACTGTATATTAAGTGTTTGTATTGAAATAGTCACATATTAGCTCTTTGTAATTCTCTACATCATATCAGGTCTAATTATAATGATAGTGAATCCATCCAATTACAAAATTCACCATTATATCTAATACCTTATTTGAATTATTTAACATTTGTTTTGGTTTCACCTTCATATTCTATACCAAAGGAAGCATAGTTAGTGCTTTCCTATAATCAAATAACCACATCGTCTGCGGTAAACTAGTATATTAGTAAAATATCAAAAACGGTTTCTTTAGTTCATTTACTTTGCAGAGATCTAATCTCAGCAGAAATGCTGAAATGAAATATAAATTAAATAAAGTCACTGAATAAAATATAAATCTTTATAAAAGATAAATGATAGAGTAAAATAAGTTATAAAACACAGAAATAAATCACAAAATTCAAACTCAGATTACCCCCACCAAACACGCAGCTCACTGAAAATAAAGACCATGGACGCATTATATATGTAAGTACCTGTGAGCATATGCTTGACAACAGTGTAAGGTCTTTCTCTCCCTTTACATTAAGGGAGCAGTGGTAATGGTTTCCCCTAAGTTCTCAGAATTATCCATGGTTCTGGTTAAGATGCAACGAAAAATCTAGAATGCCTGTTTATGGAAGATGAAGTGTTTTTTTGCATCCTTAATGTATCATAATCGATGAAATTCTAGTTACCTAGTGAAGATGTGTTATATAAATAAATGATGAAGTAGATTCAATTTAAAATTATATTATGTTTATTAGAAGATTTTTTCCTCTCAATTTCCTAATCCATTTTATATAATACAGACTCTGTCATTTTTCTCCACAGATTCCAGTCAGGATGTATCTTAATACACCATGCTTATTCAAGTGTATTATGTATCTATTTGGATCCACCTCCCCATGACAACGCACTCAATATATATTTCATATATAGGAAATGCCTATCCTGATATTTCCATTTATTAGGATGATATTATCAAGAAGATACAAGCTTCCTCTTTATGGCTGCACCCAGATATGTCATAGTACAATAGCTCACTGTACCCTTATTTGGTGGGGGAGAAAGCTGGACTCCCAGAATCATGGACAATTCTGAGAACTTAGGGGAAACCATTACCTCTGCTTAAATTCCTGTGCTGAGAGGAAGCTGCTTAGAGCCCTATGGATACAGGAACCTATGAAGAGTGAGGGAGGGGATCCATCCAGTATCTAGCTGTGTCCAGAGATGGAAGCCAGTGGCAGGAAAAGCATAACAACTGAGAACACAGGCGAGACCTACCTTTATGTTCCAAGCAACCAGGCTAGAGGCATTAGGACACAGAAAACAAGAGCAGTCTGGGACAGGACATTTCCTGTTTCCACCTGCACCCATTGCTGATCTGGTCCTACATATCTCTGTACCCACATCTTGGTGGGAGAAAAGAAGTCTATAGGAACAGTGACAAAGAGTTTTACAGGATGGTGAAGCCACTGTCAGAGACACCAAGACCACGAAACAACAGAGAAAACCTGATGACAAGAGTCAAGCACAGAAACCTAAGCAATAACAACCAAAACTGCTTGGCATCATCAGAGCTCCCTTATCCCAAGAAAGCAAATATCGGATATCCCAACAAACTGCGAAAGCAAGTTGTGGATTCAAAATCATTCTTCATGATGATGATAGAGGACATTGAGTAGGGAACAAATAAAACTCTTCAAGAAATACAGGACAACACGGGGAAAAAGTAGAAGCCCTTAAAGGGGAAACAATAAATACCTTCAAGAATTACAGGAAAACACAGTCAAACAGATGAAAAAATTAAAAAAAAAATTTAGGATCAATAAGTGGAAACAGAAGCAATAAAGAAAGCACAAAGAGAGACAACCCTGGAGGTGGAAAACCTAGAGAAGAAATCAGAAGTCATAGACAGAAGCATCAGAAAGAGAATACAAGAGATAAAAGATAAAAATCTCAGGGGCGCAGATACTGTAGAAAACATTTACACAACCATCAAAGAAAATGTAAAGCTCAAAAATCTCCTAATGGAAAACAACCAGGAAATCCAGGACACAATGAGAAGATCAACTCAAAGGAAAATGGGTATAAAATAGAGTGAAGATTCCCATATAAACGGGCCAGTACATATCATCAAAAATTATAGGAGAAAACTTCCCTAACCTAAAAAGAGAAATGCCTATAATAATACAAATATCATACATTTCTCCAAATAGATGGGAAAAAAAGTAATTTCTCCGTTCACATAATAGTCAAACACCAAATCCACAAAACAAAGAAAGAATATTAAGGGCATTAAGGGAAAAATCAGGTAGCATATATAGGCATACGTATAAGTATTACACCAGACTTCTCACCAGAAACTATGAAAGTCACATCCAGAGTGGATTTTATAAAACACTAAGGGAAAAGAAATGCCAGCCCAGCACACTATACCCTGCAAAACTTTCAATCAGCGCAGCTGGAGAAACCAAGATATTTTGTGATAAGATAAATTTACACAGTATATTTTCACAAATACTGCCCTATGAAAGATAATAGATGGGAAACTCCAACACAAGGAGGGATTCTACACCCCATAAAAAGCAAGAAATTAATCCTCTTGCAACAAACACAAAAGAAGAGTCACACAAACATAATTCCACCTCTACCAAAAAATAATATCAGAAAACCACAATAACTATTCATTAATATCTCTTAGGATCAATGCAAATTCTCCAATAAAAAAAACATAGACATACAGACTGCATACATAAAGAAGAACTAGAATTTTGTTGCATTAAGGAAACACAGCTCAGTGACAAAGACAGATAGTATCTCAGAATAAAAGGCTGGAAAACAATTTTCCTAGAAAATGGTCTGTAGAAACATCATGGAGCATACATTCCAGTATCTAACTCAACCAAAAGTTATCAAAAAAATGATAAGGAAGGACACTTCATTTTCATCAGAGAAAAAAATTCCACCAGCGTCAATTCTCTATCCTGAAAATCTATAATCTACATCCAACGGCACCTAAATTTATAAAGGAAATCGAACTAAAGCTCAGAGCTAACGAAATAGTCGTGGGAGACTTCAACAACCCACACTCAGCAATGGCCAGATCATGGAATGGGAAACCGGAGACACAGAGAAATTAACAGCTTTTGAACCAAATGGATTTAAGAAATATCTATAGAATATTTCACCCTTGATCAAAAGAATACACCTTATTCTCAGGAACTCATGGCACATTCTCCAAAACTGATTATACAGTTGGTCATAAAAGAGGCATCAACAGGTACAAAAGAGTGAAATAATCCCATGCATTTTCTCACACGACCATGACCTAAGGCTGGACTTCAATAAAAAGAAAAATGTCAGGACGCCCAAATACACATGGACGTTGACCAATATTTTATGCAGTGATAACTTGGTAGAGGAAGAACTAAAGAAAAAAATTAAAAATGTTTTAAAATTTTAGGAAATGTAAGGTACAACAAACAAACTTATGGGACACAATGAAAGGAGAGCTAAGAGGAAAACTCAGAGCTCTGAGAGCATCCAAAGGGAAACTGGAGAGAGCATACATTAGCAGCTTGACAATAAATATAAAAGCTCAAAAACAAAAAGAAGCAGATTCACCCAAGAGGAGCAGAAGGCAGGAAACAATCAAACTCAGGTCTGAAATCAACTAAGGAGAAACACAAAGAACTCGACAAAGAATCAATAGAATCAGGAGCTGGATCCAAGGCTAAATCAACATGGTACATAAACCTGAGTGACAATAACAAAAGGATACAGAGAAAGTATCCAAATAACAAAATCAAAATAAGAGGGAAACAAAACAACAGAATCTGCAGAAATTCAAAACATCATCATACCGTATTACTGAAATTTATATTCAAGAAAAGTAGAAAATCTGGACAAAATGATCAATTTTCTATACAGGGAGCAGTTACCAAAATTAAGTCAGTGTCAGATAAAATATCTAAACTGTACCATGAATCCGAAAAAATTAGAAACAATTATTAAAAGGCTCCCAGTTGGGAAAAGATCCCAGGATCAGATGATTTTAGTGGAAAATTCTATCCGCACTTCCTAGAACCAAATACCAATATTGTCCAAAATATTCCACAAAATACAAACAGAGGAAACTACCCAATTCCATCGATGAAGCCACAGTTATGCTTATACCTAAAGCACACAAGGACCCAATAAAGAAAGTGAACTTCAGACCAATTTCCCTTTTGAATATTGACAAAAAATATTCAATCAAATCATTGCAAACCAAACCCATGAACACATCAAAATTGTCATCCATCACGATCAAGGAGACTTCAAAACAGGAATGCAAGGATAGTTCAATATGGAATTCCATCAACATAATCCACCAGATAATCAAACTGAAAGAAAAAAAATGACATTTTCATCTCACTAGATGCTGCGAAAGCATTTGACAAAATAAAACGCCCCTTCATAGCCAAAACCTTGCAATGATAGGAATTCAAGGCCCATACTCAACCATAGTAAAGTCATGGACAGCAAACCAATAGCCAAAAATCAAACTAAATGAAGAGAAACTTGAAGCTCTCCCTCTAAAATCAGGGACTAGACGTGGCTATTCATTCTCTCCCTACTTATTCAATATCGTCCTCAATGTGCTAGCCTGACCAATCAGACAACAAAAGGAGCCCAAAGGGATCCAAATAATAAAGGAAGAGGTCAATATATCATTATTTGCAGGTGATATGATAGTATACTTGAGTGACTCCATAATTTCCACCAGAGAACTGCTGCAGTGATAAACAGCTTCAGCAAAGTCCTGGATATAGAATTAACTCAAACAGATAAGTGACCTTCCATGAATAAGCAGACCGAGAAAGAAATTAGGGAAATGACACTCTTCACAATAATCACAAATAACAAAAAATACCTCCGCGTAACTCAAACCACGCAAGGGAAAGTGTCGTATGAAGAGAACTTAATTTCTCTAAAAGAAGAAAATCTCAGAAGATGCAAAGACTTTTCATGGTAATGGATTGGCAGTATTGATGTAGCAAAAATGACCCTTTGCCAAAAGCAAGCTACAGATTCAATGCAATCCCCAAGAAAATTTCAACAAAATTCTTCATACAGTTAGAAAGAGAAATACGCATGTTCATTTAGAATAAGAAAAAACAAGGAAGTGAGAACTATTCTCAAAATAAAAGAAATTTTTTTGGAAATCAATATCCCAAACCTCAAGTTGAATACCCAGCAATAGTGATAAAAATTATATGGTATTGGTACAGAGACAGGCAAGCAGAACACCTGTGTTGGTTCATCTAGATGTCAGCGTGTAAATTAATGTAAATCCATCCATTCTTATCACGCTGCAGAAAGCTGAAATGCAATTGGATTAAGGGCATCCAGAAAAAAGAGATATAACAAACCAATAGAAGAAAAAGTGGGGGCTGGGGATTTGGCTCAGTGGTAGAGCGCTTACCTAGGAAGCGCAAGGCCCTGGGTTCCGTCCCCAGCTCAAAAAAAAAAAAAAAAAAAAAAAAAAAAAAAAAAAAAAAAAGAAAAAGTGGAGAAAAGCTTGAACACATGATAACAATGGAAAATTTCTTGAACAGAACACCAAACCAGTGGCTTATGCTTTACGATGAAGAGTTGACCGATTGGACCTTGTAAAAATGTAAAGTGTCTGTAAGGCAAGGAACACTGTCATTATGACAAAATAGCAACTAATATCTTGAAAAAAGATCTTTGCCATCCTATATCTGAAAGAGAACTAATATTCAATATGTACAAAGAACTCAAGAAGTTATACTACAGAAAGTCAAATAACCATATTATAAACGGGGTACATATCTAAACAAATAATTTTCAGCAGAAGAACTTTGAATGTCCGAGAAATACATAAAGAAATGTTCCACGTCATTATTCGTCAGGGTAATACAAATCAAAAGATACACCAGGCAGGATGGCTAAGATCCAAAATTCAGTGTACAGCAGATGCTGGTCACAATGTGGAGAAAGAGGAAGACTCCTCCATTATTGGTGGGATTGAAATGAGGTACAATATTCCGGAAATTTCTCTGGGCTTTCCTCAGAAAATTGGACATAGTATATGCTGAGGACTTAGCTATCCCACTCCTGGGCTTATTCCCAAATGATGCTCGAACATGTAACTAGGACACATTTTGTATTATGTTTATAGCAGCTGTATTCATGATAACCAGAAGCTAGGAAGAATCCAGATGATTTGTCCACTTGAATTGATACAGAAAATGTGGTTCATCTACATAATTGAGAGCAACTCAGTAATCAAATACAATAACATCATTATTTTCATAAGCAAATGAATGAAACTCTAAAATACCATCCTGAATGAATCAAACAAATCAGACACAGTCACGCAAAACAAAACAAAAATAACACACACACACACACGCACACACACACATACACACACACTCTACCCCAAAACCTTGAATTACACAACATACAATTCACATACCGCTTTAAGTTCAAATAGAAGGATGAACCAAGTGAGGATGGTCTGTCTTAAGAGGGGAAACAAAAATATTCATAGGACATGATATGGAGATTAAGTTTAGAGCAGAGATTGAACGAATAGCCATCCTGAGCCTATACCACCTGGGGATCTACTCCACATACATACAGACCCCAACCCTAAACAATATTGCTGATGCCAACAACTGCATGCTTTCCGGAGCCTGATATAGCTGTCTCCTAAGAGGCGCTTCCAAATCATGACAAATACCGAGGCTGATGCTTCCTGCCAACCATTGCACTGAGAACAGGGTCCCCTTTGGAGAAGATAGAGAAAGTAGTAAAGGAGCTGAAGTGCCTTGCAACCCAGTAAGGACAACAGTGGTCACAAACCAGATCTCCGCGGGACTAAAGCACTTCCTTAAGACTGCACATGGACAGACTGCTGGCTCTAGCTGCATATGTAGCAAAGCATGACCATGTTCTATACCAATGGGAGAAGCCCTTGGTCATGCCAAGGCTGGACCTTCCAGTAAATAGAATGTTATGCTGGGGAGGCAGCAAGGGGAAGTTTTTGCAGAGGGGGAAACAGATTTGAAGAAAACATGGCAGAGGAAGTGGATAGGGAGAGGGGGCTTCTGGATGGAGGCCACACACATACAGCCTTTATATTTTTCTATGCCTTTAACAGCTCAATGGAAAGTCCAATTCCTAACCACTGAGTGGCTAAACTATCCCCCACTGATATTCCCTTGTTATTATTTGCTAAAATCTATATCCCATCTTTCTTGCCCTGGACACCATTGGGCAGCTCTCCTGGGTCTCCTTATTCTCATGCTCTTCTATGTCAGCTGCTTCTCTGTCCTGAAAGTCTGTCCTGGAGAATCTCCATGACTTATTCCCTTCTGGACCTTTGTCCAAGCGTCCTGCAACTCCTGCTCTGTCTGCCCTGCCTAGACACTGGCTATAAATATCTGTATTTTCCAATCAGAACCAACTGAGGCAGGGTCCCTGATTCATAAGTTCAGGACACTATGAGAAGCATGAGAATAAAATCAGCTACAATAACTATTTGTCTGTGATTTCCTGGGAACAATATTCCCCAAACCAGGAGGAGATACCTGTTAAAGAACTAGAATCAAAGAAAATATCAAGTAGACACATAATAATTATAATAAAATAATAATAAATATTAGCAATAATATAATATAATAATAAAAGTGATAATAAAAATAATAATTATAATAATTACAATAACAAATAATAATAAAATAAATCATAGTCATCATAATCATCATAATCATCATCATCAAAGCCTAACTGAACAGAGAAATAAAAATACAAAATCTGTGAAGAAAAAAGACTAAGTCACATGTAAAGCTGATCACATGAGACTAACATATGAATTTTCAATGGATATTCTAAAATATAAATGGGCTTGGATCACCTTTCAAAACATTTTCAAAGAATACAGATACTAGCCTAGAATTGATTACTGAGCAAATGTATCATTCACATCAACACAAGAGGAGAAACTTTACATAGCATAATCACCAGGAAGCCATGTCTCTTCAGCAATCTTAGTCTAAAAATAAGAAACCACAATTTGAAAATAAGGGATATTCTCAAGAGGACGGAAATGATAAATAAACCTGTAGTAATTCATCGGAATAGGGAAAAAGTATGTGGCAATAACAAAATAAAAAGGACCAATAAATACTCCTCATTAATAACGCTAAGCATAGGGGTTGGGGATTTAGCTCAGTAGTAGAGTGCTTGTCTAGCAAGTGCAAGGCCCTGGGTTCGGTCCCCAGCTCCAAAAAAAAAAAAAATAATAATGCTAAGCATTAACTGTCCCACACCTATAATATACAAGCTATCAGTTTGTATAAGAAAACAGGTTTATTTCTCCTGCATCCAAAAAGTACATTTGTTTTAGGTACAATTGCATACTCGTGTTTAGAATGCAATTGCCCATATTTCTTTTTTCTTTTCTTTTTTTTTTTTTGGTAAGTATATTTACTGTTCATTAGTTTTTTATAAAAATCTAGAAGATTTTCTGTTTAATTGTAATTATAGAATTTTCATTTAAATGTATATTTTTTTTCTTTTTTTTTGGGGGGGGTGTTCCCCTCCCTTTCCTCCCCCTACTAATGCCCTCCCCCCAACAATCACGTTCACTGAGGGTCCAGTCTTAGCAGGACCAAGGGATTCCCCTTCCACTGGTCCTCTTACTAGGATATTTCTTGCTACCAATGATGTTTGAGCTCAGGGTCAGTCCATGCATAGTCTTTGGGTAGTGGCTTAGTCCCTGGAAGCTCTGGTAGGTTGGCATTGTTGTTCATATGGGGTCTCGAGCCCCTTCAATCTCTTCCAGTCCTTTCTCTGATTCCTTCAATGGGCGTCCTGTTCTCAGGTCAGTGGTTTTCTGCTGGCGTTTGGCAGTGTATTTCCTGTATTCTGGCTGTGTCTCTCAGGAGAGATCTACATCTGGTTCCTGTCAGCATGCATTTCTTTGCTTCATCCATCTTGTGTAATTGGGTCGCTGTATATGTATGGGCCACATGTGGGGCAGGCTCTGAATGGGTGTTCCTTCTTCCTCTGTTTTAATCTTTGCCTCCCAATTCCCTGCCAAGGATATTCTTTTTCCCCTTTTAAAGAAGGAGTGAAGCATTCACATTTTGACCATCCGTCTTGAGTTTCATGTGTTCTATGCATCTAGGTTAATTCAATCATTTGGTCTAATAGCCACTTATCAATGAGTGAATACCATGTGTGTTTTTCTGTGGTTGTGTTACCTCACTCAGGATGATATTTTCCAGTTCCCTCCATTTGCCTATGAATTACATGAAGTCATTGTTTTTGAGAGCTGAGTAGTATTCCTTTGGGTAGATTTACCACATATCATAAGACAATATTTATTTGCTAGAAAGTAGACTGTTGGAGAACATTATTTTGTAAATTTAATTCACCTTTTTTCATTAGTTTTATCTGAATTAATATTATTTGATAATATGTTTAAATTTTTAGGTAACTGTGCATTGTGTGTGTGTGTGTGTGTGTGTGTGTGTGTGTGTGTGTGTATGTATGTGTCTGTATGTGTTTGATAATTCAACTATAATATTACCAGGAAATAGTTTGAGTGATAATGACACTGAGAATTTTTGTATATATTTATATATAAACCATATATATAATATTATATATTATATATATAGTGTATATATTTATATATATGAAAATATGTTCTGTATATTTTTCAAAGCACTGTTTAGATATGTATACTAGATTAAACTTTCTAATTGCATTTTTAGCTTTTTCCAACACTAATTTTATCTTATTAGGTGCCTAGAAAGAAATACATGGAAGCATGAATCATCTGAATTTCAAATGTCGATACACTCAATGTTATATCTTCCTTTTAAAAATGATTGTTCATCTTTGGTCCATAAAATATATATAAATATATATTTAATTTGCTCTTTTTATATTAGAAATGTGTGCTACATTGCATATATGTATTCGTTATAACTTCCTTTTGTGAACAAATTTTAAGAATAAATGACTTATGTTCATTAGAATAAAATCTAAGATCATTGAGTTTTTTCCCGAAATCAAATAACATAATGCTTTTGTGCATTATACATAGGAGACTGTGGCTATTAACAAAAAAATATTTGATATACAAATCCTATAAACTTATTTTGATATTATCCATTAAAGTTTCTTCAAGGAGTTGTCCAACTTTTAATAAAGGGAATTCACCAATATGTCAATAACTTTTTCATTCTATATATTTCTTTTAATTGTAAAATACATTTTTATTTAAATAATCATAACAAAAAGGGAAATAGTAGATAGACAGCAAAAGAGACCTAAGGAAAATAGTACCAAACTCTAATATTTGGATCAATATCAGAAACGGGAAATGATAATTACTGTATTATTAATTTAATGAGACAAGATATCACTTTTATTTAATAATTTTTCCTGAATATTTTATGTATTTATATTTCAAATGTTATTTCCTTTCCTTTTTCTCCCATAACATCCCTGCCCGTCTTCTGTGAGGATGTTTCAATTCCCACCAATCAACTTCAACCTCAATTCTCTGGCATTACCCTACATCGGGGATACAAGCCTTCACAGGATTAAGGGGTTTTCCTTCCAATGATGTTAGATGGAGCAATCCTCTGCCACGTATGTGGCTGGAGTCATGGGTCCCTCAATCTGTACTCACTAGTGGGTGTTTTAATCCCTCGAATTTCTGGTGGGTCTGGTTGGTTGATATTGTTGTTCTTCCTGGGGTTTTGCAAACCCCTTCAGCTCATTAAGTACACTCTCTAATAACTTCATTGAACCCCCTTGTTCAATCCAATGTTTAGTTTCATTCTTCCTCACCAGTGTCAGTAGGGTTCTGTCAGAGTCTCTCAGGAGACGTCCATATCTGACTCCTGTCAACAAGGACTTGGTGGCATCAGCAATAGTGATTGGTTTGTGTGACTGCATATGGGACTGGTCCCCACATGGGGAAGTCTCTGGTTGACCCTTTCTTCAATCCCTGCTTAACTCTTTATCCTTGAATTTCCTCCCATGAATATTTATATCCCTTCTAAGAAGGAATATAACAGATGCATTTTGGTCTTCTTCCTGTTTTGGATTAACATGACCTGTGAATTCTTTCTTATGTATTCCACACTAATGGGCTGAAACACACTTCCAATAAATGTATAACTTTTGTGTTCTTTTGTGACTGGGTTACCTCACACAGAATGATAATTTCTAGTCTATCCTAAGAATTTTATGCAAACATTGTTTTTGATAGGTTAGAAGAACACAGGTGTGTAAATGTACTATATTTCATTTATCCATTACTATTTTGAGGGACATCTGGTTCCTTTTCAGATTCTGGCTATTATGAAAAAGAAAGGTTTCTCTCAATCTGGAGCATCTTGTGTCCTCCTTATATGTTGGAGCATCTTTTGGGTATATATCAAAGAAATGGGATTGTGGTATCCTCAGGTAGGACTATATCCAACTTTGTGAGAAAATTACATACTGATTTCCAGAATAGTTATACCAGCTGCAATCTGACCAACAAAGCAGGAGAGTTCCTCTTTCTCCACCTCCTTGTCAGAATCTGTTGTGAATTTCTTATCTTAGCCATTCTGAGTGGTCTGCTGTGTAACCTCAGAATTTGTTTATTTGCATTTACCTGATGGCTAAGGATGCTGATATTCCTCAGTAGAGAATTCTTTGTTTATTGCTATTCATCATTTTTGAAAGGACTATTTGATATTCTGGAGTCTAACTCCTTGAGTCTTTGTATAGATTGATTTTAGTCCTCTATCAGATGGAAGATTGGTAAAGATCTTCTCTTAACCTCTTGATTTTACCTTTTTCCAAATTCCATGGCCCTATGCCGTACAAATGCTTTATGAAATCCCATTTGTCAATTCTCAATCTTGGAGCAAAGCCATTGGTGTTCTGTTCAGTAAATTTCCCCACTTTTTCTTCTATTAGATTAAGATTCTATTTTTCTTGTGGAGATACTTGATCCTCTTTGACTTGAGCTTTGAACAGGGTGATAAGTATTGATTGATTTCCCTTCTTCTACATACTAACCTCCAGTCCAATGAGAACCGTTTGTGGAAATTTTTATCGTTCCATTGGTTGGTTTCGGTTCATTGTCAAATATCAAGTGGCCATAGGTGCGTGCAAGGTGCGTGCATTCATTTCCGGGCCTTCAAGTATATTACATTGCTCTCCCTGACTGTCCCTTTACCATTCCCATTCAATTTGTATTATTATTGTTCTGTAATACAGCTTGAAGTCATCGATAGTGATTGCCCCAGAAGTTCTCATATTGTTGATGAACCTTTTCTCTACCATGGGTTTCTTGTTGTTCCAACTGAATTTTCAAACTGCTCTTTCTAACTCTGTGAAGAATTGAGTTGGAATTTTGATGGTGATTACCTTGAATCTGTTGATTGCTTTTGGCAAGATGGCCATTTTTACAATATTAACCCTGCACATTCATGAGCACGGGAAATCATTCCATCTTCTGCGATCTTCTTCAATATTTTTCTTCAGGGACTTGAAGTTCCTGTCATACAGAACTTTCACTTGCCTGTTTAGAGTCAACCTGATGTATTTATTATTTTTTGTGACTATTTTGAAAGCTGTCAATTCCTTAATTTCTCCTCAAAGTGTTTATCCTTGAAGTAGAAAGCTACTGATTTGTTTGAGTTAAGTTTACATCCAGCCACTTTGCTGAAGTTGTTTATCAGCTGAAGGAGTTCTCTGGTGGAATTTTTGGGGTCACTAAAATATACAATCACATCATCTAAAAATCGTGATATTTTAACTTCTTGCTTTCTAAATTTTTCCGTTTTGCTTCAGGTTTTTGTCTAATTATTGTGGATAAGACGTCCAGAACTATATTGATGGGGTAAGTAGAGATTAGGCAACCTTTTCTAGTTTGTGATTTTTTTGGTATTGCTTCAAGTTTCTCTCCAGTAAGTTTGATGTTAGCAACTGTTTATTTTTTTTTTTTGTTTTTTTAATTTTTTTTTGTTTTTTTGTTTTTGTTTTTTTTTTTTTTTTTTTTTTTTTTTTTTTTTTTTTTTTTGCAATACTGCTCTTACTATGTTTAAGTATGGGCATTGAATTCCTAAGATTTTCCAAGACTTCTAACATGAAGAAATATTGATTTTTTTAAATTTTTTATCAGCATCTAAAAAGATGATAATTTGTTCCCACCCGCAGGAGTTTAGGTAATTGATTCTTCAATATGCTGACATCCAGTTGAACCATAGTTTCTTGATAATTCTGTCTTTTTTCCATTTCATGGTTTTAGCACCTTTGTCAAAGAAAAAGTGACCATAGGTGTGTGCATTCATTTCTGGATCTTCAGACTAGGATATCTGGTGAAATTTTCAATTACTTTGATCGAGAAACAAAGACATTCCATGACAAAGCCAAATGTACACAACATCTTTCCACAAATCCAACCCTACATATGATAGTAGATGGAAACTTCCAACACAAGGAGGGAAACTACACCTTAGCAAAAAGTTGGGAATTAATCTTTCAACAAACCCAAAAGATGATAGCCACACAATTGTAATTACATTTCTAACAACAAATATAACAGGAAGCAACAGTCCATTTCATTTAATTACTCTTATCATCAATGGACACAATTCCCCAAATAAAAAGACATAAACTAAGAGACTGAATATGCAAAGAGGATCCAAGATTTTGCTCCATACAGGAAATACATTTTAGAGATAAAGACAGAGTATCTCAGGGTAAAAGGATGGAGAAAAATTCTAAGCAAATGTCCCCAAGGAACAAGCTGCAGTAGCCTTTCTAATATTGAACAACATTGACTTACAACAAAAAGGTATGAAAAATGATAAGGAAGGGAACCATACCTGTCAAAGAAAAAATAATGCTGAGATGAACTTTCAATTCTGAACAACTATGTTTCAAATGCAAAGACACCTAAATTCATAAAAGAAACATAACTATAGCCCAAAGCAAATATTTCACCACACACAATAAATTGTTGGAGACTTCACTTCTGCACTCTCATCAGCGGACAACTTATGGAAAGTGAAACTATACAGATATGGTTAAAATAACAGCAGTTATTTTAATAACTTAAAAAATCAAAATGGATTTAACAGATATTTAGGTAACATTTCGTCCGAAATCAGAATATACCTTTTCCTATGTTCCTCATTGTAACTTCTCCCAGTTTGACCATATACTCATTCATATAACAGGCCTCAATTGATACCAGAATATTGAAGTAATCCTATGCATCCTATAAGATCACCATGGACTAGGGCTGCTCTTCTATATTTTATTATTTTTTTGTATTTGTTTAATTTATCGATGATTTATTTATTTGGTATTTTTGAACCATCATCTTTCTTGATAGATTGTCACTATGCAATAAAGATTGGGTTAAACCTATTGGTAGTTCTTCCATTTTTGCCTCTACAATAGCAAGAGTGAGTTCTCCATTCCAATCTTGGTTTATGTACGACATTTTGAGTTAACTCTTTGTGCATACATTGCATTTAATGTTTTCCTCTTTGTTTGAATATATATTTGCAGTATCTAATCTAACAAATTTGTAATCTTATAATGAAATTTTTAATTTCATAACTTCAAACTATAACTTTTGATCTCATTTTGCTTATATTTTTTTTCGCCATTTTATATGCATTTTTTTCTTTGTGAATACTTTCCCTCTTTATGTATGTTCGTGCCTTAATGGGATTTTGTTATTGTTTATCAATGGAAAAATTCAATTTATTCACAGCAGCAGCCATATATGAAGAAGAATAAAAGAGTTATTTAGCTATTTAAATAGGATGGATTACTTATTAAAAATAAGAATCTCTGAAACAAAGAACAGTGATGTATTTCACACTATCCTTCCCCAATGATCCCAGCATGCAATAATGCCAGGTAGCGTGCTGTGCTCATGTGGTGGTGGGAAATAATTTATGGAAGAATAAAACCACATACCACAGAAAATTTAAAGAATCCCTCTCCCCCTACACACAGATACATAATGGGATTATAGGGTGGTCAATACAATTAATTGAAGCAGAAAACAACAATTATGTTGCTACAAGAAATTGAAGTCAAGGAAGAATTTTAAACCATGGACAGAGAGAGAGAGAGGGAGGGAGAGAGAGAGAGAGAGATAAAGAGAGACTCTGGGAAAGCATGGGGCTCTTGAAAACTCAAACCCCACCCTTGTCGACACCCCCACTTCCTCCAATGAGGCCCACCTCTTAATCCTTCTAATCCTTGAAAATTCTGTCACTCCCTGTTAACTAAATATTCAAATATATGACTGTGGGAGCCTTTCTTATTCAAACCGCCACACTCCCCATGGCTTGATCCATTACTATTTCTTACAGCCTAAAAGACTATTCTTTTTACACATGACTACTGATGAACTTGCCCACAATGCTGGGCCCTCCCACAATAATCATTAATCAAGAAAATGTTCCATAGACTTGCCCAAAGACTAATCTAATGGAGGCAGTTCTTGAATAGTTATCTCTTCTCAGTTGGCTCCAGATTGTCAAATTGGGGGAAAAAAGAGAGAGAGAGACCCAGCACCATAATGATTCTCTTACTCCATGTTACATATTCACCACCAGCCACTCTCTTCTCTCAGTGTACAGACCCACTTCCCTGTATGGCAGAACTGAAGAGTAACTACTGTCACCAACATGAACACTCCAGGATATATGACAAGAAATGAATACATTCTACAGCTCCCAATGCCAAGCAAAAGCATTTTAGTGTGGGCTGCACTTACTGGGAGACTGTCAGTCACTGGCCATTTAATTGGTCACAGTAGACCACAGAAGCAAAAAGTCACAACCTACATATCGTCTCCTCTCAGCAGGAGACATAGCCCTTTCTCAAAACCCATGAATCTATCTGTAGGGTTAGATTTTTTCAAAAAATACTTTATTTAGGATTCTTACACACTTCAACCACCCTTCTAGCCCACCAACCAGAGGTAGCGGAGAGAGAAAGTTGATAGGAAAAGTGAGAGAGTTTTGGACCTATTTAGAAGTAATTCTTTGGGTTAACTCCAATCTTCATTGTGCAGTACGGTCCAATACCAAACGCAAAACACGTATCAGTAGCAGTGCCTTGACCTGGCAGAGACCAAAAGGCTCTAACCAAGAAGCAGCAGCAGAAGAAGCCAGAAGTAGCCTGAATAGCACAGCCTCTTTTGTGCATTTCTCATTACGGAACGAAGACCAGCAAAGACCATCGAAGTATTGCAAGGTGTAGCAATGTAAAAATGTCCTCTCCCTCTCTGTGGGATTACATTTATGTTCTCCGTAAACATCCTGTCCCCCTTCAAGAGTGTGCTCCAGTGAAATATCACATGACTTCTCATGTGTCTGCTTCAGCACAACATCCTCTCCTAACATAGCTTACAGAAAAACATTCTGTGACACAAGTGAGTTTCCAAAAAAAACCAAAAATTTCCCACTTCATCTAGCCTTATCTCACACTCGGCCGTGACATCACAAAACGTATAATGGCAGCCTTGCAAGGGTCCTAGCGCCCAGCTTCATCAGCCGCTGGAGCTTCTGCAATTGCACTCCGTGAAACTCAGCCCCTTTTGTGAGCACAACCTTCAGTTATCCCCGTAAACATTGTGCTCTCTCCATCTTTGCTCTCAGCCAATAGCTGTCCAACTTCCAGCCAACTCAGCTGTGACCAGAAAAACCCTCATCAAGAAAGTCAATGAATTTGACTTGTTTTTTTTTTTCCCTGACGGAAGGGAGTGTTTTCCCTGCATGGTTACCCTGGTGTCTGAGTCATCTGTAATAAAACCCAGTACTATTAAGAGCAAAGTCACAGGAACTATGACAAATAGCAAATCACACGACAAGCATCATATTAGGCCAAGCCTTTTCTGCAGCCTTATTGAAGTATAATTTACATACTTAAAAAATCCATTTATTTTATTTGTGTAATTTAATGATTTTACAGCAAAATTTATAGCTTGCTTCCCTTTTTTAGTACTCATTTTCCACTATTTCATACGATATCAAAGTCTATTAAAAACACAGAGTGAAGTCAGGAGAAGGACCAGAGCGGGAAGCAGGAGGTTCTTGATTTTCTAAGACGACAGATACATTGGCAGAATCGTCTGGATAAAACCACTTGGGAAACATTGATTCTTCTCTTAGCGTGCAGCCTCCAGACAAAGAGTTTAAAGGGTTAAGTCATGGGTCCCCCTACATCAAATGCAGACCTGACCTTGTGTGGTCAGCATCACTTTTGGCCACTTTCATGTTAATCCCATTCATCACTCTTACACGTTGCCTAGCAACTCACATAGTAAACCAACTTATTTTGGTTCATGGTTTCATAGGTTTCGGTCCATGGTCACATGACCATGAAAGGGGCACGATAGAGCTCAACTGCTAACCTCACTGGCATCCAAGAAGCCCCAACACAGGAAGAGATCAAGGACAAAAAAACACCCTCCAAGACATATCCCAAATGACCAAGTCCCTTAATTTCCTATCTCCTCGTTTCCCGCCACCTTCATACACATCCATCAACAGATGAACTCATTGATTACAGCCCACAGGGTCCAATCAATTTTCATAGTCCCACCTTTGAACATTGTACTGGGACAATGTGTATCTTAAACCCATAGGGTAGGGCCAGAAGGTTGTGTCAGAGGTCTAAACGTCACCTCACACTAGAAACAGCTGGGTAGGTTTCTCAACATCCCCTATTTCTTTCTGGGACTGAGCCACACCATGTCTGCATTGCAGCATTTTGTCTGGGGTGAGATACCATCATCAGTCAATTGTAAAGACGCCCCCCCCCAATTTGAGTGGGTTGTTACAGAGGGGAGAAAGAGAGCTCGAAGTTGGGAGAAGGGATTAGGTGGGGATGGATCTGGGAGGAGTTAGGAAGAGACGTGAGAAGTAAATTCTATCAATATATAATATACAAAGTTCTCAAGGAACCAATAAAAGTGGTTTTTAAAATACCATATCTGTACTGAACACATACAAACCATTTTTCTTGTCATCTCCTAAATAACAGCCCCTTATGATTTCAGTTCATTAATTACAAAAGTAATGCAGAAATTATTTAAAATGTAGGAGGGTCTGGGAAGACGGCAGAGGGGTAAAGCCAAATCTGTGGTCACACTTGCAACACCAGGGCTTGGTACTGGAACAGGAGGATGACCGGGACTTCCTGACAGTGAGCCTCACCTCAGGTTCAGCAGGGGACCCTGTCACAAGGGAATAAAGTAGGTAGTGAAGGAGCAGAACACGCTGTACCCTCCTCCAGCCTCTGAACTTACATCTCTCTATCCACACACGCACACACACACACATATATAAATATGACTAGAGTATACGAGAGGCTTGCATAGGTTATATGCAAATGCAGTGTCGTTTTATCCAAGGAACCTGAGGACTTTTAGATCATTGGGAGTCCTGGTGCCAACTCTCAGAGGACAGGATTTATCTCCTTATTGTGCAAACAAATCCTTTGTTGAGTGTGTGTCAGTGACTCCACACAGTTCTCCTCCTCTAGGTTCCTGTGTATCACTGAGAATGATCTGGAAATACTGAAAAAAATATAAACTAAAGGCTTTGTTGGCGTTTCTAGGCTTGCGTTAAAATCATATTTATCACGTTTTATTAAATGGAAGGGAAATCTTCACCTCCCAGCAACAATAGACTCAATCATGTTGGCTTCTGGTTTATCCCATTATGAATAGCAATTAATTGCGCATCAATAGCTCCCCATGCTTTGAACTAAATCAGGATGATGGGATATGTTTCCGTAACCCCTATGTGGATAATCAAGTAGAAAGGGGGGAGGTATGATGCCTTTGGCTTATGGGATAGTTATGGCTTGATTGGATACTTGTTATGCAATAACGCTAACCTCTGAGAAATGAAATGTCACGATAAAATATACTACCAAATGGGATGGACACTCATTACTCTTCTAACAGAAAAAAAATCATACTTTAGGATTTTGAATAAGTGTGACCCTCAGAGGTTCAAATACTTGAATGTGTTTAGTTTCCACTTGGTGGAATGTTTAGAAAGGATTGGGAGTTGTGTTTTTGTTAAAAGAGATGTGTCAATGTGAGGTGGGGCCTTGAGATTTCAAAAGCCCACCAGGCTTCTCTCTCTCTCTCCTGCCCTCCCTCGCTCTCCCTCTCCCTCTCCCTCTCCCTCTCCCTCTCACTCTCCCTCCCTCTCCCTCTCCCTCTCACTCTCCCTCCCTCTCCCTCTCCCTCCTTCTCTCTCTCCCTCTCTCTCTCCCTCTCTCTCCCTCTCTCTCTCTCCCTCTCCCTCCTTCTCTCCCTCCCTTTCTCTCTCCCTCTCTATCCCTTCCCCTCTCTCTCCTTCTCCCTCTCCCTTACTCTCTCCTCCTCTCTCTCTCCCTCTCCCTCCTTCTCTCCCTTTCTTTCTCTCTCCCTCCCTCTCTCTCCCTCTCCCTCTCCCTCTCCCTCTCCCTCTCCCTCTCTCCCTCTCTCTCCCTCTCTCTCTCTCTCTCATCTGGGTAGCAGGATGTGAGCTCTCAGGAACTACACAGCCAGGCCTGCCTGCCTGCCAGCCTGCTGTCATGGTGTCTACCACGATGGTCCACGGACTCACCCTCTGAAACTGTAAAACGGCTATTAAATGTTTCCTGTCATAAATTGGTTTGGTCACGGTGTGTCTTCACAGCAATAGAACTGTAACTAAGGCACACATCTTCCTGTTTATTTTCCTAATACTTCTGTGTTTATTTCATTAAAGTTACCTGTTGTCCACTGAACAGTTTTATGAATGAGTTTCAAGTTTAAAGACAAATAGTGACAAATAGGAGTGCACTGCTAGGGGGTTTGGCCTTGATGGAGTGGGTGTGGCCTTGTTGGGGTAGGTGTGTCACTGTGGGCTTGGGCTTTAAGACCCTCACCCTAGCTGCCTGGATGCCAGTCTTCTAGCAGCCTTCAGAGGAAGATGTAGAACTCTCAGCTCCTCCTGCACATGCCTGCCTAGATGCTGCCATGCTCCTGCCTTGATGATAATAGACTGAACATATGAACCTACAAGCCAGCCCCAACTAAATGTCCTTGTAAGACTTGCATTGTTCATGGTTTCTTTTCATAGAAGTAAAACCCTAAGACATACATACATATATACATATACATATACACCTAGGTTTACACACACACACACACACACACACACACACACACATACATGCACACGCACGCACCATTTACAGGGATTTTAGAGCTAGCCAGGGCCCCTGAGGTTTCCTTGGTCCATCTGATACACGTGTTCATGGAACATGTCTCTCTCTGTTTCTTGTTCTTGAAAGAACATGGACAACATCTGCAGACTCGCTTCATTTTGCTTTATTCTCCTCTTCACCCTTAGAAATCTCAGCTTACAGAGAGGGGAAGATGGGAACTTGGTTAAATAGCTCTTTTTGTCTGTGGGTAGCTTACATTTCAAGTCACAAAGGAAAATAAATATAAGAGGAAATAATAATACACATCCAAACCGTGATGGGAAGTTCATATCCGTTCCCCTTAATGAATGTCAGCTTTGGAAACTGGAATCCACAATGAGATGAGACTTTTGAAAAATCCTAATTCTCAGGCAGGCTTTGGTATTTCTCTTTCCCTGAAAAGGAACACCACTAGAAAAAGACAGACGGTAGGTTGCTTTTGTCCACAAATCAAATCAGAAGCATTTGATAATGAGCATAGAGGGGGCTCACTCCATGTTTACAAAAGAATAAAGCAATATGGGGCCATGGGAGGCATCTAGAGAACAGTTGGTGCATTATTGGTATTAACAAAAAAAATTCCTGAAGTCAAGAAATAATATTTGACAAGAGAAAGAACTAGGTTTTCATTAGGCAGAACTGTTTTTAAAAGAGCCTTCCTTTTAGTCATGGAAAGAGGGGGGTGGAGCACGTCAGTCTGTAGATAACTAAAGTCATTCCCATCAAAAAATTAAGAACAATTTGGATTTTTAATGGACTTGAATAAAATTACAAATTTTACCTTTCAAAGGGGAAAAATTGTGTTTCAGAGAGAGAGACAAAGGAGTGTCCAAACTCATACTTGGTTCTTTCAATAAATCTACCAGTAACTCATGTGTTGGTTGATATTAGGATTAAAACGCAGGTTGGATATCTCGACTTAAGAGTGTAACGTGTGGGGCTGGGGATTTAGCTCAGTGGTTAGAGTGCTTGTCTAGGAAGCGCAAGGTCCTGGGTTCAGTCCCCAGCTCCGAAAAAAAGAACCAAAAAAAAAAAAAAAAGAGTTTAACGTGTGTGAATAGCTGCCAGTGGAAAGACTTGTCCTCGGATCTCTCAAAAGGCATGAGAAAGCCACCGTGGAGTTACTGGATTTTGTTTCAAAGACTTTAGCTCCTTGTCTGCAGGGATGCAGGGCCTCAGAGGAAGGGCCTGAGACCTCCTAAGAGGTAGCGTCCAACACCTGAGGCCTGCGCACAGAGGGAAGTAGCCTTTTTCAGAAAATGGAGCTGGGAGAGCTTACAAATGAAGGCGACACCTCGATCAAATCGCTGTAGTAGAACGACGGCAGCCAGTTCACAGAGCGAGACAGCTGTCAGCGACTCGGCCAAGAACTAAGAGGATTTGAAAAGAGAATAACACACAGAGTTCACAGAAGCCACTATAGACTCATGGGGTCTGCAAATTTAATCTCATGTACTTTGGGCAGGGAAATCAATCCAAACCAGAGATCCCTCTTGCTCAGCCCGACGGAACGCTGTGCCGTGTCCCGGATGTCCCATGTCAAGGACTCAACCTAGATGCTGGAAGCCTGTGAGAAACCGGAACTACGTCATTTAAGTGCTGACAGCAGAAATGGCTCAACTCTGCACCTTCATTGGAAGGAGAAAAAATAAGTCACACAGCACCGGAAGTAATCCTCGTCAGGGTCTGTGTGAGGTCGGAAGTGTAGGGCGCCATGATCAATCAGTAAGCACTGCCTACACGTGTCGGGTGAGCCCACACAAATGAGGAAATGGTTTTTAAATTTAAACACAATTTCTAATAACTAGTAATTTTAAGAGTCCAGTTTTAGCACAAGCTTCCAGATTATGTATTTTCTCAGGCAGAAGAACGCGGCAAGAAGTGAGTTTGGAACTTCGGAGGTTCCCACTATATGACAGCAAACTAAGAAAAGCACGGAGGTGGGGTGTGGTAAAACGAACTAGAGGAAATCTGTAAAACCAAGAAAGGATAATTCAAAAGACTTGTGCTGGAAATGCCAGCAACAGGGAATGGCTCGGAAGACCATCTTCGTTTTCAGAGTTTATCACAGCAAAATTGCCAAAGACTGGTAGCAAAATAAATTGCCACTTGTCCCTGAGGACAATCCGTGAATGTCCAGAGAGAGAGAGAGAGAGAGAGAGAGAGAGAGAGAGAGAAAGAGAGAGAGAGAGAGGGAGGGAGGGAGGGGAGGGGTAAGGGGAGGGGAAGGGGGAGAAAGGGAGACAGAGACAGACACAGAAAGAGAGACAGACAAGAGACATACACACAGGCACACACATACAGAGATATACACGAAGACACACACAGCCCAATTGAGGATTTACAGAAAGACACCCATCAAAGGACCCGAATATGTGGTGCTAAATTATGTGAGCTTTGTGGAGGAATGAGTGCCAACCAAATTTTGCAAGTTCTGCAGCCACCTGCATGTTTCCGCACCCCCTGAGCTGTCGGGGTATCGCATACATGGCTGTCACTCCGGCTTTCTTCATTTGTATTTTACTGTGAATCTCCCTTCTACCCTGTTCAATGTGGCCAGCGGTTTTCCATGTGGAAGGACCTCACACTGCACTGTGTCTAGGGCGGCAGGGAAAACAATTTCAAAAGAGGCTCAGTGCTAGGCAAACAGTACAAACAATGCATACGTCACCTCCCAAGGAGGGGCTCAAAGAATACAGAGGCTCTGGATGGCGCACAGGGCCGAGCTTACAAAGTTAGGGCCCGCAGCATCTCTGGGAACCAACCAGCAGCTCTCATTCAGCCCTCCATGATAACGACTCATTCTCACCTCTTGAGACCAGAGGAAGACGCATTTGGAAGATCCTCTCCCTAAAAATGAAGCTTATACGGAAACTCTTATGAAACTTAAGAACAATTTTAAATAGGAAAGCACATACACAGTAAAAAAATAAATGGCAGATTCGACAGCCTTCTCTGCATTACCATCATGTACACACACACACACACACACACACACACACACACACACACACCAGAAGACTAGACCTACATAAAGGATACATTTCCAGGCACAGATCTCTGTTGGGAGGAGGTTGATGTTCTAACAAACCTCAGCCAAGGACTCCATCCGGAAGATTCAGAAGCTCAAGACATTGGTTCACTCCTGGGAGCAGATCGCTGTCTATCTCACGGAACCTTTATGGAAAACAAAGACAGATCAGCCTAGAATGAGGTAAACAGAATCCCTTTCAGGCTATTGAAGAATTTTGGAGCCAAACCCCACAGACAGCTAACAGCATAGATAGTGACCCATGACTGCAGGTTGTATAATACCACTGAACCTGGTGAATCATTTCCTACTCTCCTAGGAATCATAGACGTGAGAGGGCACCAAGGCAGCCTGGGCAGCCCAAGTCAGTCTCCATACAACGTGCACTTTGCAGGCTGACACCCAAACGGCTAGTCTGCAGTTCACCAATCCTGGTCATGAAGGCATCGAAAAACAGGAGACACCCTCCCTGGTAGAGCCTCTGTCTCTGGTTCCTGCCTTCTGGAGGCTCCACGGTCATTCCTCCCTTAACTCTGCACCATCCTGTTGACAAGTGTCTGGGCTTTATCTTTGATTTAGGAGTATATTTTAGTCTTTTAGATCGATCTCTCTCTCTCTCTCTCTCTCCCTCTGTGTGAGTGTGTGTGTGTGTGTGTGTGTGTGTGTGTGTGTAAATGTTATAAAATTTAAAAAAAGAAAAAGTTGGTGGTTGGGGATTTAGCTCAGTGGTCAGCGCTTGCCTAGGAAGCACAAGGCCTGGATTCAATACTTAGCTCTGAAAGAAAGAACCAAAAAAAAAAAAGAAAAAAAAAAAAAAAAGAAAGTTTCTGGTTCCAGTAAAAATTTAAATTAAAATTAAAGTTTCTTTTTTTAAAAGCTTTTTTTATTTATTCCATTTATGTGAGAAGACTGTCACTGTCTTCAGACACACCAAAAGAGGATATCAGATTCTATTACAGATGGCTGTGAGCCACCATGTGGTTGCTGGGATTTGAACTCAGGACATCTAGGAAGAGCAGTCAGTGCTCTTAACCGCTGATCTATTTCTCCAGCCCCTTGATTATTTTAACTTTGTAGTCCATAAGTCCGAGCTCTTACTTTGAAGGAAAAGCCAGGAGTGTGTGTGCACACTGTATATTATTAATCCGGTACTGATGTGTAGAGACAGGTGGATCCTGGGGCTTGAGGGGCCAGCCTATCTAGCCTAACTGGTGAGATCCAGGACAATGGGAGACCTTGTTTCAGATGATGTGGGTGGTTTTCCTGAGACTGACACCAATCTTTCAGCCTCCACAAACATGTGCACACACCCGTGAGTACACGTGATGCATACATTACAAAATGAAAAATGAAACGTGGAAATTCAATAAAGAAAGCTCCTTTCCAGCTGGTGGGGTACAGAGAGGATTGCTTCTCCTACTGTAGTTATCTCTGAAGAGGAAGTCAATAAATGACTGAGACAAGAGCCTTTGAGATATCAGCTGCCAACCCAGGGCCCAGACCTCCTCTCTGGCTGCATTTACCTTCTTAACATGGCTCCACATTGTCTCCTGGAACCCAGGTTTCCCCTTACCCATAGCTGTGTCCTACTTTGAGCCTAGGAACCCAAAGAGCTAGCCAAGAAAGGAGGGGAGATAGGACACGAGAGGCTGGAAAGGAGGCTGCCTGTAATCCAGTCATAAACACTGACCATTCCATTGGCATTCAGTCCATGGATGCCAGGCAATGTCACTGAGCTGGATGCCCAGGAGGAAAGGCAGGGTTAATAATCAAATAGGTGGGGGTCTTTACCACAGTAAGTTCAGCCAGCTGTGAACACAGTCAGAACACAGAAGAAGATGACACCTGTCTGTGAACTGTGAACTCCTGAGTGCGTGTGCATGCTTGTGTAGAAGGACTGTGTGTTTGTGTGTGTGCGCCCGTGTGCATTGTTATTTAAGCATTGTTATTTCTTTCTTTTATTTTCAAATATTATTAGTCCCGGGACTACTTCATGACTTAATAAATCTTACCAATATTTCTTCCGCTGTGCCTGTTAGCTCTGAAAACCCCTGCTGGTCACCTAACGATGTGCTTTACATTGTCAACCATTTCAGGGGAATGGGGGGGGGCTTTCTGTGAAGCCCAAGAGACAAGAAGAGAAGAGAAGCCCCACCTGGGAAAAGAAAGCGGGTATAACATTGTCTGAAATGATTCGGGGTGAGTGAGCACGCGGATAAGAGAATGTGATGTGAGAACTGAGCTCAAGCTGGACACACAAATGGGGACATTGAACTCCACACAACCCCCCACACTCACAAAACGGTGCCTGTGGGTTTAGGCTTAAAAGTACCTTCCATGGAGGACCCAAAGGAATCAGTACTGAGTCTGTGGGGACATTGGGGAGAACAGAAAGCCTTTGCCGCCGCTCTCAGTAGAAGAGACAGCAGTAAAATGGGTTACAGGTGTGTAGGGCTATTGGCAGAAGCAGATTTAAAGGAAAGAACTTGATTCATCGGCTTTGATTTGAAATATTTATTATGGCAAATGGTGGTTATTAGATAAAGATGCCTCACACATCCTCCGTTCAGTCACAGGCACTTTCAGCTCATTTCAGCTGGTTATGTGTTCATGGATTAAAAGCCTTTTAATAATATCTATTAATTTTTTTTGCTCTCTCCCAGGGCAATGTAGTAGCAAAACTCGCTGTATGGCCATTTCTCAAGCCTGGACCAGAAAGATAATGGCCAAGGTTTATAAGGCAAGTGGGAACGATCAATTATACCACCACGACTACTGTACAGCTCTGTTACGTGATCAGCAGGAGTGCTGGAGTTAACCTGGATTTCGGGACCAGCAGATACTCGCTGTCCCCACTTGGGCTTCTCCGGGTGCAGGTCTGTCTCTTGTGGCAACAGGCAGGGAGCGTCCTACCAGCAACTCTGAGGAGCAGCACGAGGACACTTCATGGAAACCAGGGCAGGATAGGAGAGAGGAAAGGTGTCCTTCTCTGGCTCATAGACAAGAGTCAGAGACCTGAGTACCTGCTTCTAACTGAGTACAGAGCCTCTCCCACCATGTGTGTCTGAACTGTGCTGGGGTCTCCAGTCTATGATCGTATTCACTTTCGGTCCATCATTTCCTACCAGAAGGAGACGACTCCCAGCTCCATCTAAAGTGACACTGAGAAGCAGGCCGGTTACGGTGTGGAGTTGGAGGACAAGACTAAATAGCATCAACACAGACATACACTTTCATGCATACAGACATGCATGACACATATATCTGCATGAATATGCACACCAAGAACATGAGCACACGTGCCTGCATGCACACATAAACATACATACATGGAATGCACTGATAATTTTATAAATACACATATACATATTAGCGTGTGTGCACTTAGTTTCACAAATGTGATACCTTTATACTGTATATATACAATATACTATATATATATACAATACATGCACACACACATATATATATATACAACACACATATACATACATATATATACATACATACATATATATACATACATACATACATACATACACACACACACACACACACACACACACACACATATATATACATATATCCTAGTTTTGTGGTATCTGATTTCTGTGTTCACCCTAGAAAGAGTCAGCCATTTGGTGCCCATTCCTAAAGCTTTTTCTTTTATACTGCATGACTGCAAAGAAGCAGGTCACTAGGCAGTAAAGTGTCTGCCTCACATATTAGTCTGCCTCTCTACAGCTGTGATCAAACACTCTACCCAAAAACAATGTGTAGAAGGAAAACATTTCTTTGGCTTGCACCTTGGCTCACCAGCTTTTGTGGGCAGTCAGACAGGAACTCGAGGAGAGAATTACAAAAGAATACTGCTCACAGCCTTACTCACCTGCCCATGCTTAGTTCACGTTCTCATGAAGCCCAGACACCCTGGCCTAGGAATGATGACACCCACAGTGGGTGGGCCCAGCGTCATCACCTGTCAGTTGAGACAGTCTCTCACCCATTAGGACACAAGCCAATCTGATGGAGGCAGCACTTTAGGTGAGGTTCTCTCACCAGGAGACTCTATGTCAAGTCTCTTCTAAGTTATGTCACGATGTCAGTGAAAACTAACCAGGATACCTCATAAGCATGAAGACCCGTGTTTGATATCCAGAACCCACATCAAAATGTGAGTGGAGAAAGCTTCTAATGCCAGTTGGGGAAACAAGGACAGGATCCCCAGGATCTGCTGACCACCACAGCTGGCATGATGGGTAAGCTCCTGGCCAATTAGAGACCCCGTCTCAAAAACACAGACCATGCCTGAGGATGAGGCCTGAGGTTGTTCTCTGACTCTACCTGAATGTGGAGACATATAAACACATCTGCACACATATGCATCTACACACACCCATGCACACACCTTAGATAAATAGATGATAGATATTAGATAAACAAATGGTAGATAGATAGTAAATAGACAAATTATAGATAGACAGAAAGACAAATGATAGATAATAGACAGACAGATAAATAGATAGATAGATAGATAGATAGATAGATAGATAGATAGATAGATAGATAGAAAGTAGATGGATGGATGGATAAATAGATGATAGATGATAGACAAATGATAGATTAGATAGATAAGATAGACAGCCAGGCAGACAGACAAATAAGGTAAATAGACAGCATTGTATCAGAATGCAACTACTACAGAGCAGATTGGAGCCCCCCCTCCTATCCTTTTAGAACATAACCTGTGTTACAGGGGAACTCACAACTTCCCCGCAGGAAACAAGCATCCTATTCCCGAAGAGAGGTGGAAACAGATGGTAATGTTTTCCCTGTGCCTTCGTGGGTCAGCACTGTGTATCACAAGATGAAAAACATGCCACCGTAATTAAGTGTTAATTTTGTTGTGGCAGAAAATAAAAGAACGGCACCTCAGTTAGCAATGTAGGCAGCTCCGACCAACGACTACATTTGACCCGAGCTTTGCTGAGCCCTGAAGTAAGAACTGTGGATCCCAGGAGGCCCGAGCTCTCATGCAAGGCTCCTGGAGAGTGAAAAGGTCCTCTCCCTACACGAGTGATAGTTCTCCTTTAACTTTAAGCAACTTCTGTACTGGCTGTGTCCTCCCTGCAGCCCGTGAGGTCTTTGTAGTGCTGTAGGTTCCTGAAGTTTTGGATCTGGGCGGTAAACCAGTGTAGATGTGGAATGTAAGATGGCGTCCTGCCTGGTGGTATCTGGACCAGCACAGAGGTGCAGGGATGAGGGGCGAGGATGAGGAACATCCTTCCTCCCCTGGGGCCTCTAGAACCTGTGCCCAATACCCTGCATTAGCTTTGTTCCCTTAGCTACCTAGTTCTGGTTATGTTAACATAGGGTGACTTCTGCTACTTTTTAACCTACATGAATGTCTAGCAGCTTATGTCACGTGACCTGTCCTGGGTAGACCTGAACAATGTGTGTTCACCTCATGTATGCCTCCAACTACAAACGATTCCAGCCAGGTCTACCTTATCATGGCTATTCAGGAGCAGACGAGTGGCTCAGACAACTCTATCAGTGGACAACCCACTCCAGCATGGGTGACACTCAAAATAGTTACATCCTGTAGCTTCCAGCCCAACTAGCAGGCAGCTCCACCCAAGAGGCCCCCTTCATCATGGCTGCCCCCGACCCCCGGGGCAATTGTTCTCATCTGATTGCTCTTTGGAACAGGACCTGAGCGTCATAACCTTCGAGGTACCTAAGCCTTAAAGGTTTCTTAAGCTTCCTGAACCTTCTGAGCTTCCTTCTTCCCTCCAGAAGGGAATGCTTCAATTCCAATGGATTCCCAACACAACCCATGAATAAATAACTGTCCAGAGGTCCCGAAACAACATTGTAACTAAAGCGAGAGCAAAGACCATTCTTGCTAGTGCTGTCCTTTGATTACCAAATGTCTCCCAAGGTCCCGTGCTAAGGGAGGGAGTGCTGTAGAGAATGGCTGTTGTTTCCCCAGCAGCGCATCCTAAGACCTAAGGTGTGCGGTGTGAAACAGCCAGGATCCCTGCCCAACTCCCCGGCCTCAAAGAAGAAGATACAAGAAACCCAGAGAGGAAAATAGCTAAACTTGCAACAACCTCGCCCGCTGCTTACAAAGTTGTGATTTACTTGAACAGAAGAAACTACATCTCCCAGCTGCACCCCTTTCCAGAGGTTACTTTAGCATTAGCTCAAAATTTCAAACCACGAGCAAAGGGGGCCCAGAGTGATGCTACCAATAACTGTGTTGAGCAAACAAAACTGTGTAATGAAGATGCTCCGGAAACACAAGGGAGCCCGCAGCAGGCTGGGCTCAGTTCTACCCCTCAGTCTGTTGCTGCCTCCCTTCTCCACAGAGTGGACCTGCCTTTGCAGTAGAAATCCACAAGTTCTGCCCCTCTAAGCAGCTCTGACAAGCTCCCAGGGGAGTTAAGAAGGACTTCCTACACCATCAGCCGTGTCTCCTCTATGCTGACATGAATGAGACATGAAGCTTGGGGAAGTGGAGAGAAGAGAGGCTTGCCTGGCAGAGAACAGTCCTCACAGCTCTGCACATAGAGACCCATCCTGAATTCTCAGATGGTGATAAAGAGAAGGGGAGGAAGGAGACCCACACTGAGCAGTCCTGGGGCTGAGCGGATTTACCTGGTGTCTAGCACTAAGAGAGGAATAGTCCCACACATGCAGTGCCACTGTCTCAGGAGAAGCTACAGCAGTGGCTCCAGCAGCGGACATCCCACTAAGAGTTGGCTGCTCATCCTATCAAGAATAGCACTTGCTAAGGAACAGGGTCCTGACTACAAATGGGCCCTGGGATATACAACCACTCAACCCAGAGAGCTGAGAGCTATGACAGGATCTACAGGGGTTATCTCAGGGCAAGCATCTCCCCTTCTGTGTGCCCATTTCATCCCCACTGGGCTTGGGCCAAGCTGAGAGCAGCAAAGGATTCAGTGTGAGTGCCCTAAAGTGGCTACAACACATGCCCATACGTGGGGGATATCACAACAGATGCTCATTCTCTCAGTATTGTGGAAGGTGAGTGTCTAGAAACTAAGTGTCAGTAGGCCTCGCGCGAACACACACTCTCACACACACACACACACACACACACATACACACACATACGCACACAAACACACACACACAGAGCGAGAGCGAGAGCGAGAGCGAGCGAGCGAGAGAGAGAGATAGAGAGAGAGAGAGAGAGAGAGAGAGAGACAGAGACAGAGACAGAGACAGAGACAGAGACAGAGAGAGAGACGGGATTTAGGGATTTAGGGTTGCCGGGCTTGTGTCCACGAGCAAGCAGGATAGAGAGGTCCCCATGCCTTAGGGGAGTGTGGAGGAGGGGAGACAGAGGCTGCCATGGAAGGGAAATAACATGCAGAAGGGCAGAGCTGCCGTATAAAAGGGCTAATAGATCATGGCCCAGAGGGCTGCACCTTGGATTCAAGAACAGCCAAGATGAAGCATAGAATTTAGTAAATAGTAAGTTGGAGTTATTGCTGGGAGGTGGATTCTAACAGGATGGAGGGTAGGCAGCTGCCCAGCTACGGGCTGCTTTAGATATAGAGGCTGGACGTGTTTCTTTCATTCGGGAACAGAAACCATTGAGGTGAGTAACCCCGCGTCGGGATGATTTTTATTATTATTATTATTATTATTATAATTCTTATTATTATTATTATTTTTTTTTTTTACTACAGGGGACCTCAGCTGAGGATTTGTCTCCATTTTATTTGCCTGTGGACAGATCTGTGAGGCATCTTTTGGAATAATGTTTGGTGTGTGGAGACCCACTGTGGATGGCGCCATCTCTGGGTGGGCGGTCCTGGTTACAGAAGAAAGCACGTTGACCCAGCAATGAGCAGAGAGCCAGTAAGCGGTTGTTCCTCCATGGCCTCTGCTTCAGCTGCTGCCTTCAAGTCTCTGCCTTGAGTTCCTGCCCTGACTTTCTTCCTGATGGGCACTGATCAAGCTGAAGTCAACCCTTTCCTCCCTGAGTAGTTCACACAGTATTTCCTCAGAGCAAAGAGAAGGAACTGAGACAGGTCCACCCTGCTTTGCTTTGTTTTCTTGCAACAAAGTCTCACACTTACACCCCAAACATACCAGTTGAGCTGGTGGACCAGAGAACTTTGGAGATGCATCTGTCCACCTCTCTGGTACCAGGATTCCAGGCCACCATGTCTGACTTTTATTTTTTAACGTGGGTTCTAGGGACCGAACTCAGACCCTCATACTTTCATGGCAAACACTTTACTGGCTAAGCCAGCTCCTTAGCCCGAGAACCCCACCTCAGGACTTTTGAAAGCCATTCCTCTGACAGACCAATGTCTTTCTGTAAGGCACACGTTCCTTCCATGACAATACCATGTGGGCTAAATTTCTAATTAGAAGACAGGAAGCCACGTGAGCTATGAAGGATTTTGCATTGTTTCTCAATAGGGCGGCATTTTGCATTTGTAAAATGTGAAGTTTCTGGAACAAACCTCATCTGCTTTATGCTCCACTAAAAAAGGAAATACTTTTAGTCCATGAAGTATAACTTAACACCCACAGTAATCAAGAAGAAGGCAGGTGTGGATATCATCTGTGTCGTGTACTCCTGAGAAAGTTCGGATATTTAGCAGATAGTTATCAAAATTTTAACGGGGAGAGAGAGAGATAAAAGAATGTAACTTTAAAATTATATTGACTTCACTCTTCTTTGGGCAGAAACATTTTAAATAATATTCCATTGTCCTTCCTGGTGAGTGTGTTTTAATTGTTGTATCACATCCACCTCCTAGGACATTGGTCCTTATTTGAGTGTGTGTTTGCTAATTGCTAAGGAGGTCCTGGGGAGGGGCTGGCAAAGTGGGGTTCTGATAGGACAGAAGGTGCGTTCAAATGAGGCTGGCAATAATTCTGGCCTGAGAAGGGCAAACACAATAAATATATCTGCTGGGAATGTATCTGGTCACAGTAATATAAAACCAATCAGTGTCCCTTAATCCCAAGGGTGTGATTGACTTGGGAAGAAACACCAAAGCACACACAGCATCAGTTCACAAGCCCAGCCATCCCACAGAACTCTTGGCTCATCCATCTTTCTCATCTTACTGCCCTCAGTGATTGGCTGTAATGTAGTCACAAGATGGCGGCTGCATCCCCAGAGAACACATCACACTCCTCCACAGCAGAACTCCAACCCTGGATGGGAGGAGGAGGAAGAGAGATGAAAATGTCTTGGATAGCTCCCTCTTTGTGACAGGCAGAAAAAAATTGTTGCTCAGAAGGTTTTTGGTGTGTCTCAGTGAGTCTTCTGATGCACCTCAACACCAGTGACATTCACAGAACAAAGCTAGCATGACTGATTCAAGCTAATCAGGATGCCCTCCGTGGATTAAAGGATAGAAAGTCAGTTATACTAATATCCAAATGAAACTGGCTATTTGCAGTGAGAATTTTGGTGTATTTAAAAACATAGAAATATTATAAGAGTATGTTTTTGTTTTAATCCAGGCTGTGGGTATGGGAATGCTTCCGATTGTCAACAATGGCTGACTATGATTTGCCTCGTGCTCTGGCAGGGGCGTGACTTTGCCAGCAGCAGATAGATTTTGCACGTGTGTAACATTTGGGATGCTGGAGACTTTTCAGAGAACATATAAATGCTAGAGCCCCAGAGGTGGGCTGCTGTTGGTTGCAGTTTGTTAAATAGTCACGCCCAAAGAAGAAACTAAACATCCTGACAATGAAGATCAAACTTGCCCCGCAAGGAACTCGATGCCCCTAATCAACAGGAGGTTGTCTAATGGTGATAGAACCCCTTTCCCTCTCTCCTCTTTTCTCTCCTGTCTAGTGTTAGAGGGTTGAATGTGAAAGAAAGGAGAACCTACAAAGTAGCAAAAGGACGGCTAGAGCTATTGAATGAAAGTCCATCATCAGCCACAAAGTATAAGGCGTGTGTATCAGGTAACATCAGTGACAATTTTAGGAAACCGGCCAGTTGGATTCCATTGTGATTTAAATGGAATTTAGCAGCTCGGCAAAGAGGTATCTTCCCTTCCCAGTCATTTGAGGACATGGTTCAATTCAAGGGGATATCCTTGTTTGTTCCATATGTCTCAATCTCTCTCTCGTTCCTCACACTCTGGTGTCTGAAGTGGAAATTTCTGGTTGTCCTGTGATGCAGACTCATGTGGGGTTTCGTTAAGGCGAGTCACGTGATATTGGGAGAGATTACGAGTATGATTCAGTAGACACTGATGAGGTGCTTGCATTGTTTGCCCTGTAATCCCTCCTTGGTCTTGATTCTCACTGACCTTCACTTTATTGAAGTGTGGAAAGAGCTCCTGGTGCTCCAGCTGGTTCTGGTCACTCCTGCTGACTAGTGCCAGTTTGGTGGAGGCCTGACTGTTTTGGTAGATTGTGCTACCAGTGCTGACTTGTGTTTTGTGACATTTTTTTTTCAACTGGACTATTGGTGTCCTGACACTATGGGACTGGACTGCCGGTGTCCTGACAGCTCAGATGGTATTTGCCCCAAAGAACTACTTCTAAACAGGTCCACATCCACTTGCCCTATTTATCATCTTTTCTCCCCTACCTTTTGACAGTGGGCTAGAAGGGGGCTCTAAGCATTTGAGAACCCTTATTAAAGTAGGTTTGAAAAAAATCTAAGTCTACATGAATCCCCATATAATGAAGGGGTGTCAGACTCGTTTCCATTACAACTTCCTTTCCCTTGCATCTGTTTTTGCAACTATCTCCTCTTTAAAGAAAGTGCTCTGGGGGTTTTCTGAGGAAAATTCGTTACATGCATGGTCTCTCTGTTGTCTGAATCTCACCAGTATAGGTCAGAAGGGCTGGCAGTAAATCCCAGGAATTCTCCAACTCTTGGTAAAAGAACTTATATCCATGCTTAGTTTTTACCTTGTGTCCAGTTCCTCAGGCTCCACCCCAAGCTGTCTCCCTCATCCCAAGCCGTGTGTTTGAAAAGGAAACATTAAGTAACTATTAGGACTAATGGCCTGACCAGAGTGATTCAAGCACCATAAGGGCATTACACACAAAGAGAGGGAATTCGGAGCATTGAGATGAGAATGTTAAAAGGAAACCCAGAGCCTATTAGGGAAAGCTGAAAACTGTGTCTTCACTCACTCAAGAAAAGGATCAACAGAAACCCAAGCTTGTGTCAGCTTATTTCCTATGAAACTGCATAAGCTTGTTTCTTATTTAAGAGGCATAAGCCCTTTTCCCTCTGATGCTGTCCCTACTATGTCAAATGAAGCAGGGAACGGATCCCTACAGCTGTGGGTTTGTGTGTGGACCAGGACCAGATTGTCTCTCATCCCTGTCCCACCCCAATGCCATATTGGCACTTCCAATTGACCAGGTGACAGCAATGTCTGGCTATCACTTCTGAAGATAAGCAGGAACGTGCAAGGTCACAGAGCAGAATGCACTGATTTTCATCCTGAAATTGGGAAACATAACGTTCCCGTTTCCTATTTCGTTAGATGGGAAACGTTGTGCATACCTCGACCTATTAGAGATGTCTCTCTCTTTGGACAATAGAATAAGAATTGCACTAAGACCAGTATTATCTTGAAAAACTTCTACATGAGATTCTTCTCCAAGACAAGTGGTGTGTGTGTTTGTGTGTGTGTGTGTGTGTGTGTGTGTGTGTGTGTGTGTGTATACACTCGTGACTTGTGTATGTGCATGCTTGTAGAGGTCAGAGGACAATTTTGGGTGTCATTCCTCTTTGTAATAGTTTTACTTAATCGGGGGAGACACATACATGCTACAACACATATGTAGAGAGCAAGGGACATGTTGTAGGATTCAGTCCCATCTTCCACCTGGTGAGTCGTGGGGATTGAACTCAGATCCTCAGGCTTGGTGGCAAGTGTCCTTGCATGCTGAGCTATCTTGCCAGTGCATGTCTTGGTTTTTGAGGTAGGCTTTTCTCACTGGGATCTGGGAACTGATGCCTGTGATGGTTTGGGTGCGTGTGTGCTGTGTGCCTGCGTGTGTGTGTGTGTGTGTGTGTGTGTGTGTGTGTGTGTGCGTGTATGTTTAGCCCTGGGAGAGGCTGCTTTAGAGGGTATGGCCCTGTTGGAGTGGATGTGGTCTTGTTGGAGTGAGTGTGTTACTGTGGGTGTGGGCTTTAAGACCCTCATCCTAGCTACCTGAAAGCCAGTATTCCCCTAGCAGCCTTCAGATGAAGATGTAGAACTCTCAGCTCCTCCTGCACTGTGCCGGCCTGGATGCTGCCATGTTCCCACCTTGATGGTAAAGGACTGAACCTCTAAACCTGTAAGCCAACCCCAATTAAATGGTGTCTTTATAAGAGTTACCTTTGTTATGGTGTCCGTTCATAGCAGTATAACCCTAAGTAAAACATTGACTATGGGGTGGCCAGTGAACTTCAGAGGTCCCCAGGTCTCTGTCTCCCTGATTCTGGGGTCAGAGTGCATGATACCACTTTAGACTAGTAAGTTGGCTCTGGGGATCCAGGCTCAGGTCTCCATGCATGTACAGCAAGCAGTTTACCTGCTAACCCATATCCTTTAGCTAACAAGTGGGTTTAAAAAGAGATAGAGGTAGATCCCAGGAGCCTGACATCAGGGAAGCTGAGCTCTGGTGCACACAAGGCCAGATGTTACAGGGTGAGGGTCATGGTGCAGGGGACATTAGGGCCAAGGAGACATAACAGGGACATTCTTGGGACTTAGGTTGCCTGTGCTGCCTCCACACAGAAGCCTGATGATGATGGTGCAAGCTGGAGGAGAGCCATCTCCAACGGTAGAGGTTGCTGTTATCTAAATGTCTCCCCTACCTCACCACTAGGAAGATGTCACCAAAGATGACATCATTGGGAAGCAGTACTTTGGAGGGTGTGACTTCAGTCATAAAGATTGACTCCTCCTCTGTGTTATTGGTGCACTTATGTTTAAAAAGAATCCCCAGAGAGCTTGCTGGACCTTCTCAGCCCAGAAAGATATAGGCAGAACGCACCATCTACAAGCCAGGTAGCAGGCTTCAGTCAATTTGCCAGGCTCTGATCTTGGACTTGAAGCCTCATTATCAGCCATCCAGTCTCTGAGACTGGAGTGACAGCAAGCTGGCTGGTTCCTGGGTGAGGCAGGGATCAGCCAGGAGAGGGGTGAACACACAATGTGCTTCTTGATTTCTAGTGAGAACAGAATGCAGATGAATGCTTCAAGGCTAAGCAACATGAGTGGCACGGCTTGGTAAATCTCGGGCCCAAAATATAAACCAAACAAGAAAAATAAATTGTATGAGAGAGTTGGCAGACATGATCACTAATCTTGGTTGATGACTTCACTGACTCTGAATTCAATTAAAATGCATGCATCTGGGCACTCTTGTGAGGGATTTTCTTGATCAGGTTATTGGAATCAGGAAGATTTGCCCTAAGTGTGGGTGGGATCTTCTGGTGGCAACCGAGATTTAAGAATGTGAAAGAAGGAGGCTTTGATTTTTGTCTGCCTGCCTTCACTCTCACTGGCAAGTTCATCTCTCCTGTGGCTGCTGCATTCCTTTGCTAATATTCTAACCACCTTCTCTGATATCTCATTGTAGACTGAAGACCAACTCCTCCAGGAAACTCACATGCCTTCAGCACCAGGTTAAGATGGCTGAGGCATCAATCATCATAGACTGAGTAGCCAACGGGGTTTTCAGTACCCTTGTATGGGACAGCCATTGTTAGATTATCCAGTGGTCTGTAAGTCAAATTACCTTTTGATGTGTTTGGTGGTTTGAATAGGAGTGGGCACCATAGACTCATGTGTTTGAATGCTTGACCTATGAGGAGGGATACTATTAGGAGGTGTGGCCTTGTTGGAGTAGGTGTGACCTTGTTGGAGTAGGTGTGGCCTTGTTGGAGTGGGTGTGGCCTTGTTGGACTAGGTGTGGCCTTGTTGGAGTGGGTGTGGCCTTGCTGCAGTAGGTGTGGCCTTGTTGGAATAGGTGTGGCCATGTTGGAGTGGGTGTGGCCTTGTTGGAGTGGGTGTGGCCTTGATGCAGTAGGTGTGTCTTTGTTGGAGTAGGTGTGGCCTTTTTGTAGTATGTGTGTCCTTGTTGGAGTGGGTGTGGCCCTTTTGGAGTGGGTGTGGCCTTGTTGCAGTAGGTGTGGCCTTGTTGCAGTAGGTGTGGCCTTGTTGGAGTAGGTGTGGCCTTGTTGGAGTGGGTGTGGCCTTGCTGCAGTAGGTGTGGCCTTGTTGGAATAGGTGTGCCCATGTTGGAGTGGGTGTGGCCTTGTTGGAGTGGGTGTGGCCTTGCTGCAGTAGGTGTGGCCTTGTTGGAATAGGTGTGGCCATTTTGGAGTGGGTGTGGCCTTGTTGGAGTGGGTGTGGCCTTGATGCAGTAGGTGTGGCTTTGTTGGAGTAGGTGTGGCCTTGTTGGAGTATGTGTGGCCTTGTTGGAGTGGGTGTGGCCCTTTTGGAGTGGGTGTGGCCTTGTTGCAGTAGGTGTGGCCTTGTTGGAGTAGGTGTGGCCTTGTTGCAGTAGGTGTGGCCTTGTTGGAGTAGGTGTGGCCTTGTTGGAGTGGGTGTGGCCTTGTTGGAGTGGGTGTGGCCTTGTTGGAGTAGGTGTGGCCTGGTTGGAGTAGGTGTGGCATTGTTGGAGTAGGTGTGGCCTTGTTGGGTTGGTTGTGGCCTTGTTGGAGTAGGTGTGACTTTGTTGGAAGAAGTGTGCCACTATGGTGACTTTTCTTTGAGATTTGTATATACTCAAACTATGCCCAGTGGTACAGACAACTCCTTTCTGCTGTCTGTGCATCAAGAACTTTGGGCTCCTCCAGCACCAAGTCTGCCTGGATGCTCCATGATTCCTGCCATGATGAAAATGGACTGAACCTCTGAAACTGTGAGCCAGCTGCAGTGGAATCTTGTCCTTTATAAGAGTTACCTTGGCTATTGAGTCTGCAGCCATGAGCATGCTCAGGCTACAGAAGAGGCTTGCCTCTAGTGTCTTCCACTGTGCTAAAAAGAAGGTCCAGTTAGACCCCAATGAGACCAATAAAATCGCCAATGCCAACTCCTCTCAGCTGATCAGAAAGCTGATTGAAGATGGCCTTATCATCTGGAAGCCTTTAACTGTACATTCTCAGTCTTGCTGCCGTAAAATACCTTGAAGGGCAGGCATATGGTCATAGGGAAGAGAAAGGGTACTGCCAACACTTGGGTGCCTGAGAGGGTGACCTGGATGAGAAGGATGAGGATCCTGCACCGGCTTCTCAGGAGATACTGGGAATCTAAGAAGATTGACCACCATATGTATCTCAGCCTGTACCTGAAGGTCAAAAGGAATGTATTCAAAAATCAATGGATTCTTTTGGAGCAGATCCACAAACTGAAGGCAGAGGAAGCCCACAAGAAGCTACTGGTTGACCAGGATGAAGCTTACAAATCTAATACCAAGGCAGCACAAAAACGCGTGGGAGGAGCGCCTCCAGACCAAGAAGGAGGAGATCATCAAGACTCTGTCAAAGGAGGAAGAGACCAAGAAATAAAGCTTCCTTCACATCTGTGCATAGTGACCTCACTGTGGCCTCACATGATCAGTCATTAAAATAAAAGAAGCCTTAAAATTAAAAAAGAGTTACCTGGCCTGTGGTGTCTGTTCACAGCTATGGAAATCTAACTAAGACAATTTGTATTCATTCTGCCATATCTGTTTCTCTGGAAACCCTAATACAATAGCGATCTAGAGAGAGGAACAAGTACCCACCAGACAACATAAATTCCAGTTTACTTTTCTGGTGAATATGAACTTGTTGTGGTTTTAATAAAAATACAAACTTGTTGGTTTTTTGTTTGTTTGTTTTGGGGTGTTGTTGTTGCTGCTGCTGTTTTAGTCATTGTTGTTGTTGTTGTTGTTTTTGTTGTTGTTGTTTTTGTTGTTGTTTTAAAGAAGAAACACATTAAGCCTCTTCATCCCTAAATGGCTGGCAAATACCCGAGCCCATATCAGCTAAAGTGATTAAGGCATTAGGAATGTGTGTACACAAAAACATAAAGTTATCCTGTCTAGTTCAGATGAGAGCAACATCAGCGATGTGGGCCTGCCTAGAGCCTCAACCATTTAATTCAGACAATTCAGGACACACTGTCAGCAGCCTGTCTGGCCAACAGAGACCAGGGCTACCCCACTTAAAAGAGAGCTGTTGGGATCCATGCTCAGCATCACCCATATTCCAAACCTCATACATTTTAAAAATCAGATGTGTTTATATTATCGAATGTGTGAATGATCTGGCTACATGGAACTGTGGGCACCACGTGCCTGCCTGATGTCTGAAGAGGCCAAGAGAGGGCATTAGATCTCCTTAAACTGGCTAACACTTCAACAGTGAGCCATCATATGGATGCTCGGAATAGAACCTGGGTCCTCTGCAAGAGTAACAAGTATTCTTCATGGCTGAGCTCTCTCTCTAAGACCCAGAAACTGTGTCCTGTCCCCGGAGATGCTCTGCTACTCTCCAAAACCACATGGATACTTGGTGCCCATCCCCGAAAATAGACTTCACCCTATCAATAAAGAAGATGCCATGGCTGGTGGTATTGTAGACACTAAGAGACTCTGAGGGAAAGTGCCTTGTATAGGGGAGTCCTGTGAGAACCAAGAATGGAGGAGCACCCTGGACTGGAGAGAGATTGGGTTGGGCCATTGCAGAAGATAAAAGAGTGATGGTGCCAAGGACATTTGAGCAATCCCGTGAACTATCCAGTCTGGGGTCTTAGTTAGGTTTCCACTGTTGAGAAGAGACACCATGACCAAGGACAACATGTAATCGGGGCTGGCTTACAGGTTAAGAGGGTCAGTCCATTATCATCAAGGAAGAGGGCATGGCAGTGTGCAGACAGACCTGGTGCTAGAAAAGGAGCTGAGACTTCAACATCTTCATCTAAATGAATCCAGGAGCAGACTGTCTCCCACATGGCTGGGAGAAGGATTTCAAGAACTCACCCCACAGTGAGACCCCTCCTCCAAGAAGGTCAACCTCCTCATAGTGCCATTCCCTGGACAGTGTATATTCAAACCACCACAGGGTCTCTTCACATATATGATAATTACACCATTGTTTATAGTCTTGCTTAAAGACTCATGATGTTTGCGTGAAGAACATTCGTTGGGTCTGGGTGGCTCCAAAACCCCAAGAACATGAAGTCCTGTGTCTCCCTGAAGTATGAAATTGGCATGTGTGCACAGCCCCTCCCATCCTCTGCAATATCATAATGTTAAGTGTGTGCAGGTCCAGTGTGCAGACTGTAAGTACCGGCATGTGTGCGTTCTTGAGCCGCACACTCAACAGAATCAGCATGAGCCTTCTGTACTTTTTTTTATGGCTCTGAACTCTGTCCTAGACTGATGGGCAAGTAGTTCTGAGAAGGAAGATTGCTGGGTGCAGACAAAGGCATGAAGGTATGTGATTTAATTACAGAGCTGGAGGAATCTGGCTCATTTCTTCCTGTACCACATGAGAGATGAAGTCACTCTGCCCAGCCAATTGCAAAAAAAAAAAAAAAAATCACAGAGAAAATGCACATAGGCTGCTTGTTTTATCTAGACTAGATCATGAGCCCCGATCAGATTTAAATCTCTATATGTACAGAGGAATAATTTCTTTTTGGTGCAGAGATGCCATCCTTTGCAAGCACGCAGGACAAGATTAGGCAGATCTGGGTGTTTGGTGTGAGAACACCTCTCTTCCTGTGGAGTCCCCCTCATGACCACTAAGGTGGCCATATGATCCCAAGTTCACCACCATTCTGCTCAGCCATATAACATATGAAGTAGAACACATGATTTGTGGAGATGAGATGGGCATATTTTAGACCATCTCCTATGCACGAGAGAGCAGCGTTGAAAGGACTGGAGAAGATGTTGGCTGACCCCAGGCCTTTTCTCACAGAAACAGCTGACAAACCGCCCCAAAATGTTCCAGTTATGGATGTTTCCTTCAATAACATAGAGGTTAAAATAGCACACTTGCCTCCCCCTCCCTCCCCTAAGTGATGGGCGGCGGGCACACGGGCCACCAGGCTTCCTATAGGAGAAGCCTCTCTGCTTCTCTCAGAGCAGCTCTCCAAGAAAATAAATAGCATGTGCTCATTATTAAAATGAGGCTTAATTAATGTAGAACTCACCCCCAAACTTTCCAAGACACCCATGGTAATGAGCTCCCAGCTCTCTTCACCTCCAGTTTGTGATGTCAAGCTGAAGAGCTCCATGTGACAGAAGGTGGGATGCTAAGGACCCAACAGCAGTTTGACTCCACAGTCTCACAGCTTGCAGAAGTATCTCAGCCCTAAAGCCTGTGTTCAGCCATCCTTTCAGGGGTAAAGGTGGTGTGGTTGATGACGAACTCCCCAGAGAGCCTCTGAGGTTATAAAAGAGGCTGAACTCAAGAGACTTTGAGGCTGTCTCTAATTTACACACCTGAACCAGTCCCGGCCATAATTCTAGCCAAAACGTTTCATAGATAGTAGAGCAAAAGGCACTGAGTCATGCTGACCTTTATTCATAGACTCACATCCTTGCTCAACCGACGAGAACACACCTCCAGAGTCCTGGAGGAAGCAGCATTGTGCCTGTGGTGCGAACAAGACTGGATAGAGGAACTGGAGAGTTAAGGGTGACACTAAAATGGAGAGAAGCTATCTTCTGGGGTCTAGCCTTGGTCTCCTGATGGCTGAGCATCAGAAACATCAACACAACCGACCCAGCCAAGGCTGCCTGCAGAGATAGTGCACGTTTTCCTAAAGATATCTCAGTCGAGGCCGAGAAACACATGGGCCTGAAGATACAGCCCATCAGTTAAGAGCATGTTCCAAACTCGCAGGGAACCCAAATTCTGTTCTTAGGATCCACTTAAGCAGCTCACAGCTGCCTGTAAATCAGCTCCCAGGAACCTGAGGTCCTCTTCTGGTCTCCAAGGGAACCTGTAAACAATAAGCATGTGTGCGCTTGCATACACACACACACACACACACACACACACACACACACACACACACACACACAATAGAAACTGTCCTTACTGAGTGTCAGGAAATATATGGTTTCTGGTTTCACGCTGTTACTAATGCACTCTCAACCCGAAACCCAAATGATGTAACTCATAAAACAATCTTTAAACTTTATTATAAAAAAAAATCACCTAAGAGAAACAAGTGATGGGCTAGAGAGATGGGTCAGTCCTAAAGAGCAATGGCTGCTCTTGCAGAGGACCTGAATTCCATTCCGAGCACACACTTGGCAGCTCACAACCATCCATAAGTCCAGTTCAAATGGATCAGTCACCCTCTTCTGATCTCTAAGGTTCCCGAATGCATATAGCACAAGCACATAGGTGCAGGTACATATGAAATAACAAAATAAATAGAAAAAAATTTAAATAAAAACAAGTATATTCAATCACTATATTTTACCTAATTTTTAAACTTCACTTTATCCTTCAACCTTGCTATAAATTGTATCTTTTCAATAATGGGGCCTGAAAAGCCACAGAATTGTGTATAAAGCTCTCTTTAAATGCCCATGTTTAAATCAGAAATAGTGACAGTCACCTTCTCTGTGTAATAAACTCAATGATTTCCCCCTGTGGTGTAGTAGGGAATCCAGCTTTTCCTGAATGGAGGTTCCTGAGTGGGACAGGAACTGCTCAGGCTCTGACTGCAGTATCCAGTGTCCCCACCACTGCTGACAAAGGACAGAGCCCTCCCCATGGGTCCCACACACTCCAGATGCTGGTGCAATAATCGAGCCTCTTGATTTCCCTTTCTGTGTGGTAAAGTTATCCATTCACCTGGAATTCATCCAGAACCTTCAAGAGTCAGAAACATCATGCAGAACAAAGCAGCGTCTCTGGCCCTCTACAAGGTCCTGAGAACATCCACTAAGTCCAGTTCACTGAGAAGATGAGGGCAGCCTGTCATTGCCACACCCTCCCTGGGAACAGAGAGGGTGGGCATTGGAAGCAAACACACTCTTTTTCCCATTCCTCATGGTTCCCATTCCTTACATATTAAACATGCAACTTGCAGATTCATCAGACAAAACACCAGGGGCTGGGAGATGGCTCATTACCTTAGGGATTCAATAATCATAATTTAAATTCTCAGCCCTGGGCACTCTGTCTGGAGCCGCACTCATTCCGATGTGAGCTCTGCCAAAAGGAAGACATCTGGCTGGCATGTACAGGGCAATACTGCAGCCCCACCCCCTTTCAGTCTCACATTCACTCACTAATCAATAATCATGGGGCTCAGTGCAGAGGCCACTGGCTTGAAGAAGAGCATGAGGACATCGAGTTTGTGCTAATTCAGCCTGATCACAGGATGTTTCGGTGATGTCAGAGCCACGGTCTCCAGGACACCACCTGGACCCATTCTCTCTCTGATTTAACACCTTAATTGGGAAGGACATGACGGGAGGATACTGGAGAAAGTCCATTGTAGACCAAGTCCTGCCAAGTCCCCAGTAGTGAAGTGGTCCCACAGCCACAAACCCTTTCACCCCTCCATCCACTTAAACCTGTGATTCATGAATGATATTAATAGAAACCAGCCAGGCATGGCCATGCCTATGGTGCTATGTCCAGCAACAGATGTCTCCTATAGTGATTGTATTAGAATAACCATAACCCAAGAATGCAGCCCACTCATCGGTGCCATATCACCTTCACTAACAAGGCTGGTGGTGGCGCTGGAAAAGGCAGCTGGAACTTAGGCTGTGCCTAAGCTGGTCCTGACTGTAATTGATCTGTTTCTTCCTGAGGGGAAACTGAGGAATGTGACTAGTTTCAGATGTGGATCTCTCAGCTCTGACATTGACGCCTTTGTTAGTCAGTGTCTGAAATGGCCCAGAGGCCCTGGGGAATCTGGCTTGGGACAGGAGAGATGCTTTTCATCCTAATTCACCATGGTTCCCCCAAGTGATGACAACATGGTTTGCCTATTCACTTGATGCTGTCCTGGCCAGTCTGCTGGCTAACAGAGAAGCAGCACCTCTTCCTCTGCATCCAGCAAGGTCTATTCAACCCCCTTAATCCTCCAGACCAGCTTCTCCAATTCCTATGAGCACAATGAATCTTTAAAGAATTTTAGGGCCCTGAAAATGAGGGAAACCTTGTGGTATTTGTCCATTTTGCTTGGGATCGGCCCTCCCAATGTAAGCCCTTCTCTAATTAAAAGTTCAGATACCAAACAGACCCGAACAGACATATCTCTACCCAGAAGCTCAGGAAAATACTCAAATTTCAGAGAATCTTGAAATCCAGCTATCCACCCTGTTTCCTGCTATGGCCCAACACATGAACACACACATACACACACACACACACACACACACACACACACACACACACACACACACAGAATCTGGCTGGCCCTTTCTTCTCCTAGACTAGAAATTGTAGGTAATAATTTATGCTTTACATGTTCCCAAGGATCAATGTGCCATGTTCTATCTGACCACTGACATGACTTGATGCCTTAGAAAACATGACTTGCCAGAGCTCCGTTTCTATGTGTGGGGGACAGAGAGTGGGCACAGTGGCCAACCTCACTGTCCCCATTGCTATCTGCTTTGGTCCTAGTTTCCTTGTACAAAGACAGATAGTCTGGTGTCTACTCCTCTCCTGGCAACCCTTGCCCACAACTGCACCTCTGAAAGTCTTTCTCTTCCTCCAAGGAAAGGACTTCTTGGTATTTTAAGGCTGAGGCAGGGGAATCATTGCAAGCATGAGGCCAGCCTTGGCTATATAGTGAGACACTGTCTTGAAAGGGGGAGTGGAGGAAGAAGGGGAAGGAAAAAGGAGCAGAAGGAAGCAGAGGGGTAAGGAGGGATAGAGGGATGGCGTGCTGTAATCATCTATCTCCAATGCTCACCAACAGAGCTATAGCTTTCATAAACTCCATGAAGAGTCCCAATGTAAGGGTGCACAGTCATTCACTGAACACACACATACACACATGCACACACACACACACACACACACACACAATCATCTCATGCAATACCTCCATCCAAAGAGAGAGCACACAGCTTAGGCTCAGAGTCTCTCGGTGAATGGCAGTCAGCTTCTGCATTTGGAAATTGAGCCCATACGACTAAGAGGCAACACATCAGAGGACACCTGCACACCATGCTTACCCTGGCACCACTCTCAGTACCCAAGATGTGGAATGAGCCTGAGCATCCATTAATAGACCATTGAATAAGTCCCGGTACAAATACACAATGGAATTTTATCCAGACACAAAAGGGATAGAATTAAGTCTTTGGTAGGAAATCAACCAGACACCGAGAAGCAAATACAATATTTTTTGTCTTGTTTGTGAGTCCTGTAATTCTTTACAGAATCTTTATGGGTGCTTAACAGATCCAAAAACAAAAACAAAAAACAAACAAAAAAACAAAAACAAAACAAACAAACAAACAAAAAAATACAAAACCCAACTATGTCCATATGTCATGAAGGCAACAAAGGCCTGGAGAAGGAAGGAGACTAGGCAGGGGGTGGGGTATGGGGGTGATCAGGAAAGTCCAATAGGGTAAAGCACATGACATGGTGAAAAGAAGTTGTCTTCATGCAACCCAGCACTGTGGATAATGAATAGACACTGATATAAAAAAATGAAGAAGGAAAGAGAAAAAGAAAAGATTACAATTTCAGTGTCAGAGACACTGATGAGGCTGAGGACCGCCACCTACATTCCAAATGCACCGAGAGCCATGTGCCCCTGGCCTGAGATGACTTAGGTATCATTCTTTTGAAATTTGAAAACACTTGCTCAGTCAAATATGAGCATTCGACATATAGTACAGAAGCCAGGGAGATGGATCCACAACTAAAGCATTTTCCATCGAAGCACAGAGACCTAGTACAGCTCCCCTCCCCTAGAAACCCACATAAATGGGGGGAGGGGTCAAATGGGGTGGGAGTGGAGGTTGCCTATAATTAAAGCCTGGGAAGGCAGAGTTTGGGATTCCAGAGAGGAAAGTGGCAAGCAGAACTGGTCATATCAATGAGTCTGATTTTGACTGAAAGACCTTGCTGTGGAGAATCTGATAGGAAAGCAATGAAAATCTATGACATCATATCACATATACACACATGTCTGCACAATGCACATTATTTTTTTTTCCTTCGGGACTGGGGACCGAACCCAGGACCTTGCACTTCCTAGGTAATCGCTCTACCACTGAGCGAAATCTCCAACCCAACACAATACACATTCAAACACATGAGTACACATACATATCTCTCACACACACAAAGAAAGAAAGAAATAGAGAAGAGAGATAGAAAGAAAGAGAGAAGGAAAGAAAGAAATGGATAGATAAAATACATAAATTGAACTGCAATTAGGCTCCATTTATCCGTTTTTGATGTAAAAAGAAAGGGGTTGGTCGAAATGCCTTGTTTTGTTCTTTAAGTAGCGCTGAAGACCCAATCCAAGACCTTGTGCAGCTAAACGCTCTTCCTGTAGCGCTACTAGGCGCTCACGGACCTACAAAGGGCAGGTTTCCCTCTCAAATTGGAGGTATACGGCTGTACCCAGGTCAGAGGTGGATGCAGGTCTCCCAGGTGAGATCTCACGGAGATATCGTCCCTCTGACTGGCGCTAGAGGGCTCACGTGGCCTGGAGCCCCTCCCTGTGTTCTTCAATCTCGGATAGTCCAGGCAGGGCTCTCCAAACCCCCATCCCCAACCCACCCTAAACCCGGAAGGTGGGGACTGAGCCTGAAACAGCCTTGCAGCTGTCAAGATGGGGGGACCCTGCCTGCTCCCTCTCGCGGCACCCCAGAGCTGGTGGGAGGGACTGGAGGAAGGTTTTCCTTGGGCACCCTAGAAGAGACCTCAACTCGGACAGAAGATTTTCTCCGTGCACAGTGGATGTCACGTCTTAGATATCTTGATGGTCACTCTTGCTTTGGGATCAATGGTTGGGGGTGGAGATTTGCAGCAGTATCTCTGAGAATGTCTTAAAGACTCAGACATACCGAGAGTGAATCTCTCTCTGCCCTGCCCTTTGCTGTGCGGACCTGAACAAAGACATCTCTGAACTTCAGTTCCTTCTAGCCCGGAGACAGGATGAGGACCTCTTCACTGTAGGCTTGGGACAAAGACTATACTCCATCCTATACCTGCAGGTGGCTCAGAGAGCACCTGTAGAGACACGAGCCTGCAGCCACCCACGCGCAGCTCCAGTGTGGATTGTTCTGCTCAGGAAGAGAAATGCGGAGTTTTCATTGATCCACCTAATGGCTTTGTGTAGCTAATCAGCCTGAACTCCATCCTATTGTGTGTCTGCAGTTAGATCTATCTGTTGATCTAATTACCCAGGTCTAGAGTTAGACTCTCACCCTGAGCTGGGAGAACTGCTCCAACCATCTCCTCCTTCTAATGGAAACACTTCTGAGACTGACAGCGTTCTCCCTTAAGCCTCAAAGTTGCCTTGAGCTAAAATGGCAGGTAGCAAAGGAAATCTTACCCCCCCCAAGCCTTAACTAATTACGGGATGTAATCACAGCCCGATTAGTATTTACCCAACAATGTGCTGATTCCTGTTCCAGTCAAAAGCTTAACTGCCATTTAAATGGAGCACGATACTTAAATCTTAATTTCATTACATGCTGGTAAATCTTACAATTATAAATCCAAAGTATCACTCGGAATACATTTGCATACGTAAAGGAATATGTCCTCGTTTCTTTTCCACGGCACACATGGCTGTTGGTTTGACTTTCAAACCAGAGCTGAATATCCTTTTATGGAGAGAGAGATGACGGGGTTTTTCCCTGCACCGAAGCCTGCTTGGAGAGGGAGAGAAACACATCCACACCATGAAAGGGCATCTGGGTAAGCACAAGTGCCCCACCTGTCACCTGTGAGATGTGAGCCACCTACGTGTGGGTTACTGATGCTCTCACATTTCTGCTAACAAGTCAGTAGATACAACAAAAGCCACTTCAGGATTCCCAGACATTCAACACTGATTGTCACAGAAGGGGCAGTGGAGACTGTCAGCCTCTGCAGGACTCTCAGGCTGCCAGGGCCTCGATGCCTACATTCTGGCTGTTATATCTCTAGGGCAACGTTCTCCCAGAGGAATAGAGGGTTTGCGGGCTTATCAGCACACGTGTGTGCACATGCGCAGAAAAGAACCATCTCAGCAGATGAGAGTCCTGCACCAGCGGAAGGGGAAATCTCTGGTCCTGCCAAGACTGAACTCTCCAGTGAATGGGATTGTTGGGAAAGGGCAGAATGTGGGGGTGCATCAGGAGAGGAACACCCCTATGGAAGGGGAGTGGGAGGTGCTAGGGAGATATTAGCCTGGACACCAGGAAAGGGAATAACATTTGAAATGTAAATAAGAAATACCCAATTTAATAAAGATGGAATAAAGAAAGACACTCCTTCTGGAAGAGGAGAATGTGTGATTACTTTTCAGGATCTGTGGGAAGACTTTGCACACCTGGGCAAATGTGGAATGACCTATAGATCTTTGGAAACATTTGGATAGTTCCAGAGACTCCTGGAAAAGTGGAAGATCCAAGATCTCTATGGCAAGAGAGGAAGGTTTATGTGAACCTGGAATGTGTGGGGAAATTACCTGTCCAAGTTTGTCAGTAGAAGAGTCAGCAGAAGGAGGCCCAGGCACAGTGTGATCTTCTTTGAATCTTTCACTGTTCTCTCCAGTACTGTGTTTTGTAGATGTTGCAGGCACTCTGGCTACCAACTCGTCACAGTCCACATGTTCTTCAAACCCAGTAGACATAATCCGGCTTTTTTTTTTCACCTTCTCAAGAATGGGCACTAAAGATGAGGAAACTCTTTTTCTAGTAGCAGGATGTAAGCAGATGTTCTGGTATCCCTGGTCCTCAGCATCGAGATGTATTAAAAAAATTAAAACACTTGTTTTATGTGTTCCCACCACACCTGGTATTTACAATAGGTGTCAAAGAATACAGACTCACCCCTACTTACATTCTTATTTAGTTGTATTAATACACTGCCCGTGGAATCTTATATTTCCAATTACTCCTTCCCATCTGCTCTAGCTTCCTGTCTATTTTATATTTATATCAGATGTGAAAAAATATTTCTATTATTTCATGTTACAGAGCAATCATGACTGAAAATGTTAATTTTAGTTCTGTTTAAATTATTCTGTTCCTCATGCACTGATTTCTGTGTGAATATCAATTTCTGACTCATTATTTTGTCTCCTTAAATGATTCTTCTGTAACATTCTTTTTCAAAGTCTACTTTTTAATTTTTAATTATCTCTGTGAGTGTACGTGTTTGTGTGTGTGTGTGTGTGTGTGTGTGTGTATACACATAAGAGCATGATGTCCAAGAAAGCCAATAGGGGGCGGTAGATCCCCTGGAGCTGAAATAACAAGTGTTTGTGGGTCACAGGACACGGGAGCCTGAATCCAAACTCAGATCTTCTGTAAAAGCAGTTTGCATTCTTAATTACTATGTCATCTCTGTGGCACCATTTTAACATTTCTTCAATTGGTCCAGTTGGTTAGCAATTCCATTAGATGTTGTCTGGGAAAAAACAAAACTTTTTAATAGTTTTATCTTTAATAGGCACTTTTTTTCTTCTGAGCACAGAACTGGAACTTTAGAGTTATTTATTTCGGAAGTGAACTTGTGCCATCCTGCCTGTTTTGCAGTGGGCATGATTTCCAGTCTAACTACACCCGTACCTTCTGTTTTGATTCTCTGTTCTTTTCCTTGTTTTATTTTTTTCTCTCAAGCTTTTCCACTACCAAGTTCTTTATTATATAAATATATGATCGTATTAATTATGTATCTCTCCCAGCTCAGCTTTTGACTCTCATGAGCACTGAATGCTGTGTCTGGCTGTACTCTGTGTTCAGCACCTGGGACAGCTCCCGGGTCTCAGCCACATTAAGCGTTTGTTAAACAAAGAGGCTTTTTATTCTTATTTTACGGTTGAGATGCCACAGGCAGAGAAAGGTTATGGTAACGGAACACACTGGGGTTCCTAACGTGGTTTCTGAGAGACTTAATGAGTTGCAGACAGAACAGGAGAGCCTAGGTTTCTTAGGGTTGTTCATACAAGGTCTTAGCCACAGAGGATGAAAGGTAACACGTTCAGTATGGCGAGAACAGCTCAGATTTAGGTCACTACAACTCAGTGTGGATCCACTCACATCAGCCCCTCCCTGGATGTGTGGCTTGCCTGGAAGTGTGTTAAGACATTTGTACATTGAATCCTGTTCTGACATGCAAGCATAAATGTTGAGGACAAATAATCTTTCTATGATTATAGCTATAAAATTTTATTTTTTTGTGTTTATTATATTTTATTGTATTTATTGTATTTTGTTGCACTTTATGTTTGAGACAAGATCTTACATCGTAGCTTTTGCTCGCCTGGAATTTGTTTTGTAGACCAGGCTGATTAGAAGAGAATCTTTAAAAAACTTTCTTAGGAGCAAGTAAAAGCTAGCCTGGTTATTGCCCTACAATGATGGACCTTGCCCTGGGGACCCATGTTAATTCAGTAATGTGTGGAAAATACTGATTAACTCTTGTTAATCCTCCTCTATGACTATGCCTGGAAGGAGCCAAAAGAAAGCTCACAGCCACCATACAGCCAGGCAGAAGAAAGTACTGAACTTGAAATCTAGAAAGAAGAGAGTAGGGGCAAGACTTTGTATCCTGAATTCATGTGTATATTCCAGGAAGAAAAAAACTAGCCTATAGTGATAAAGGCATCATCATGGTTTGAATATCCTTGACTCAGGCTTGTCCCAAGCCTAACAACCTAAGTTTGATGCCCATGACCCACATGGTGGAAGGAGAGAGCTGACCCTCACAGGTTGTCCTTTGACCTCCATGTGTGTGTGTGTTTGTGTGTGTGGAGGGGGGCTTACAGATTAAAAATGGACAATTTCCTAGACAGATACCAGGTACTGATGTTAAATCAGGAACAGATAAACCAGTTAAACAACCCCATAACTCCTAAGGAAATAGAAGCAGGCATTAAAGGTCTCCCAACCATAAAGATCCCAGGTCCAGACGGGTTTAGTGCAGAATTCTATCAGGCCTTCATAGAAGACCTCATACCAATACTATCCAAAATATTCCACAAAATTGAAACAGATGGAGCACTACCGAATTCCTTCTATGAAGCCACAATTACTTTTATACCTAAACCACACAAAGACCCAACAAAGAAAGGAAGCTTTGGGGCTGGGGATTTAGCTCAGTGGTAGAGTGCTTACCTAGGAAGCGCAAGGCCCTGGTTTCGGTCCCCAATTCCGAAAAAAAGAACCAAAAAAAAAAAAAAAAAAAAGAAAGCAAGCTTCAGACCAATTTCCCTTATGAATATTGACGCAAAAATACTTAATAAAATTCTGGCAAACCGAATCCAAGAGCACATAAAAACAATCATACACCAGGATCAAGTAGGCTTCATCCCAGGCATGCAGGGATGGTTTAATATATGGAAAACCATCAATGTGATCCATTATATAAACAATCTGAAAGAATAAATCCACATGATCATTTCATTAGATGCTGAGAAAGCATTTGACAAAATTCAACACCCCTTCATGATAAAAGTCCTGGAAAGAATAGGAATTCAAGGCCCATACCTAAACATAGTAAAAGCCATATACAGCAAACCAGTTGCTAACATTAAACTAAATGAAGAGAAACTTGAAGCAATATCACTAAAATCAGGAACTAGACAAGGCTGCCCACTCTCTCCCTACTTATTCAATATAGTTCTTGAAGTTCTAGCCAGAGCAATCAGACAACAAAAGGAGGTCATGGGGATACAGACTGGAAAAGAAGAAGTCAAAATATAACTATTTGAAGATGACATGATAGTATATTTAAGTGATCCCAAAAGTTCCACCAGAGAATTATGTCAGCAAATACGCTGGGTATAAAATTAACTCAAATAAATCAGTAGCCTTCCTCGACACCAAAGAGAAACAAGCCGAGAAAGAAATTAGGGAAACGACACCCTTCATAATAGGCCCAAACAATATAAAGAACCTCGGTGTGACTTTAACCAAGCAAGTAAAATATCTGTACAATAAGAACATAAAGACTATGAAGAAAGAAATTGTAGAAGACTTCAGAAGATGGAAATATCTCCCATGCTCATGGATTGGCAGGATTAATATAGTAAAATGACCATTTTACCAAAAGCAATCTACAGATTCAATGCAATCCTCATCAAAATACCAATCCAATTCTTCAAAGACTTAGACAGAACAATTTGCAAATTCACCTGGAATAACAAAAAACACAGGAGAGCTAAAAGTATTCTCAACAATAAAAGGACTTCAGGTGGAATCGCTATAACTGAACTCAAGCAATATTTCAGAGCAATAGTGATAAAAACTGCATGGTATTGGTACAGAGACAGACAGATAGACCAAGGGAACAGAACTGAAGACCCAGAAATGAATCCACACACCTATGGACACCTGATTTTTGACAAAGGAGCCAAAACCATTCAATGGAAAAAAGATAGCATTTTCAGCAAATGGTGCTGGTTCAACTATAGGTCAACATGTAGGAGAATGCAAATTGATCCATGCTTATCATCCTGTAAAAAGCTTAAGTCCAAGTGGATCAAGTACCTCCACATCAAACCAGACACACTCAAACTAATAGAAGAAAAACTAGGGAAGCATCTGGAACACATGGGCACTGGAAAAAATTTCCTGAACAAAACACCAATGGCTTATGCTCTAAAATCAAGAGTCGACAAATGGGATCTCATAAAACAGCAAAGCTTCTGTAAGGCAAAGGACACTGTGGTTAGGAGAAAATGGCAACCAACAGATTGTGAAAACATTTTTACAATCCTACCACAAAAAGAGGGCTTATATCCAAAATATACAAAGAACTCAAGAAGTTAGACCGAAGGGAGACAAATAACCCTATTAAAAATGGGGTTCAATACTAAAGAAAGAATTCACTGCTGAGGAATGCCGAATGGCTGAGAAACACCTAAAGAAATGTTCAACATCTATAGTCATAAGGGAAATGCAAATCAAAACAACCCTGAGATTCGACCTCACACCAGTGAGAATGGCTAAGATCAAAAACTAAGGTGACAACAAATCCTGGCGAGGATATGGAGAAAGAGGAACACTCCTCCATTGTTGGTGGGATTGCAGACTGGTAATCCTATTTTGGAAATCAGTCTGGAAGTGCCTCAGAAAATTGGACATTGAACTACCTGAGGATCCAGCTATACCTCTCTTGGGCATATACCCAACATATAAAAAAAGATGCCCCAACATATAAAAAAGACACGTGCTCCACTATGTTCATGGCAGCCTTATTTATAATAGCCAGAAGGTGGAAAGAACCCAGATGCCCTTCAACAGAGGAGTGGATACAGAAAATGTGGTACATCTACACAGTGGAATATTACTCAGCTATTAAAAACAATGCCTTTATGAAATTCATAGACAAATGTTTATTACAGAAAAATATCATCCTGAGTGAGGTAAAACAACTACAGAAAAACACACATGGTATCCACTCATTGATAAGTGTCTATTAGCCCAAAAGCTTGAATTACCCTAGAGGCATAGAACACATGAAACTCAAGATGGATGATCAAAATGTGAATGCTTCACTCCTTCTTTAAAAGGGGAACAAGAATACCCTTGGCAGGGAAGAGAGAGGCAAAGATTAAAACAGAGACTGAAGGAACACCCATTCAGAGCCTGCCCCACATGTGGCCCATACACATACAGCCACCCAATTAGACAAGATGGATGAAGCAAAGAAGTGCAGACCGACAGGAGCCAGATGTAGATCTCTCCTGAGAGACACTTCCAGAATACAGAGGCAAATGCCAGCAGCAAACCACTGAAATGATAATAGGATGCCCGTTGAAGAAATCAGAGAAAGAAGTGGAAGAACTTGAAGAGGCTCGAGACCCCATATGTACATCAATGCCAAGCAACTAGAGCTTCCAGGGACTAAGCCACTACCTAAGACTATACATGGACTGACCCTGTACTCTGACCTCATAGGTAGCAATGAATATCCTAGTAAGATCACCAGTGGAAGGGGAAGCCCTTGATGCTGCTAAGACTGAACAACAGTGAAAGTGATTGTTGGGAGGGGGGTGTTAATGGGGGGATTATGGTGAGGGAAAAACCCATATAGAAGGGGAGGGGGAGGGCCTAGGAGGATGTTGGCTGGGAAACCGGGAAAGGGAATAACAATCGAAATGTAAATGAGAAATACTCAAGTTAATAAAGAAAAAAAGGAAAAAAATCCTAACAGAATTATCAATATCATTTATTCTGCACTCCAGGGTTAGTGAATTTCAGTGGGATCAGGTTATAAGGTGTTTTCTTTCTGATGAATGTGTCTGCAAGTGTGTTAAAACAAAAGGCTTTGACATGTCCTTATTTGAATTAAAATAAATTAGTAGTCTATTAAGAGAGATTGTGACAGAACTTGAGAGAAATAAAGAGGGTCTAACTTCAGCACTGAGCCAAAGGGATACAGGGAGAGGATAATGGTAAGTGATAGTACTCAAAAAAAAAATTGGAGAGAATTGACTTTGTCAGTTGTCAGATGGTTTTTGAAATTACATTGGCAAAACAATGGAATAGAGATGGTGTATTGGAGGAGATACTTTAATGAATCAACATACCAAAGTTTTGGAAATAATTCATCTCAAGTATATATTGAAGATGGAGAAATAGATCACACCTTCAATAGTCTTAATGCACTTCTAGAAATTTTAAAATCAAAAAGTAGGAGATCATCTAGAATCTTTCCACAAACTGAGCAATGATGATTTGCATCCTACTCTCTTCTTACAAAGAAAATATTTATGGAATGGGTTTTGAGAAATCTTCATTTCCCAACAAAGGAGACTCACTGAGATGCAGGACAAGGCTAAGATGAGGCGCGTTTGCATGTGTTCTATTACGCATTCAGAAATAATTGCTGTGTTTCTATGACTCTTCAAATGTGGGCTTGATTAGACTAGGTGCACTGTCAATTGAGGACATTTTCTCATCAGTGACATAGATGAGGTACATTGATAATTGTGGATATTATCTCATTTGTGACATAGACTAGGTACACTGATAATTGAGGACACTTTCTGATCTGTGATATACATTAGGTACACTGATAATTTAGGACACTTTCTGATCTGTGACTTGCACTAGGTACACTAATAATTGAAGGACATTTTCTGATCTGTGACATAGACTAAGTACACTGATAATTTGAGGACATTTTCTGATCTCTGATATAGACTATGTACACTGACAATTGATGACATTTTCTAATCTGTGACATAGACTATGTACACTGACAATTGAGGATATTTTCTCATCTGTGACATAGTCTATGTACATTGATAATTGAGGACATTTTCTCATCTGTGACATAGACTAGGTACAATGATAATTGGAGGACATTTTCTCATCTGTGACATAGACTAGGAAAACTGATAATTGGAGGAAATTTTTTTGATCTGTGACATACTCTTCTTCTGTCTCTTGGCAGAATATGACATGTGCAATGGGAACCTCTCTCAGTTATTTTTCTTCATTTCAGGAAGGCAGTTGCCCTATGATGTTTAGACATAGCACCTCCTATGACGTGTGATGTGCAGTGAGACATTTCCAAAGAGTGTCACTGTGACTTGGGTTGACAAGCTACAGTAAACCATTCCTCATCTAGCATGTCACCTCCGCTCTTCTAATGCACTTCCGAGTGTGGAATTTATTTTTATACAAATGGCCAGCATTGTAACTACATTTCAGGACTTTCTTTATTCTGTCATTAGACTTGGGACAAGATTTTAGATTTATAATGTATGTTTCAGTCTAGGTCTCTGAAAGTCTTTTATATCAACTATAATATCAGGAACTTCCAAATCTTACCCTAAAACATGCATTGGGTTAAGGAACCCTATGAGCCTTTTATTATTTTGATCATTCATACAAAGGATTTCTGTTCCATCTAACTGATACAGACATGAATTGCACTGTTATTGTGTTGCCTCAGTGTCCCATACTGCATTGCACCTGGACAGAGGGTTTACAGTATTCCAGGTCTGAAGCAAATCACAATGTTGCATTTTGAAATACAAAAGAATCCCCATCCCCTCTCCTTGAGTTTCTCACTATCAAACACACTGTTCTATTCTTCAAATCAAAATTTATTATAGACCACATATTAACTGAAGTCATCTGGAACAATTCAGCATTTTAAAATATAACCTTTATAGCAAAGAAACAGAAGGGCAGGGGATGTTACCATTTCGTAATTAAAAAAACAACAAACTTAAAAATATACATATTGAAAAAGGGACATAACTATTTCTAACCGTGCAACGTAGCTCGGATATGTCCTGAAACGATCACCACTATTTTTATATCAAATATTATTTTTATTTATTTCTCAATATTTTATGCCATGTTTTAATTTCTGATTATGTGGAATCAGAAATAGAATGTATTATTCTTTAACTCCAAGGAAATAAAATAACTTACTTTCTGAAACATAACCCTGAATATTCTACATTTTCATGAGGAATAAAATAGCGTATAGGTAAAATTATTGTGTCTGTATGTAGATTAGAAATTAAGTCTGTTATAAATATAAAGTTGGGACAAGAACTTACCTTACTGTGAAAGGCAAACTAAGCTTGAGTATCTCCTCTGAACTAAGATGCATCATCATCCTTTCTCATCTGTAGGTCTGATTTATGGACACCATTGCTTGATTTTTCATGTACGGACATGAAAAAAAGTGAAATTAGTGTCTCAGTTTTTTTTTTTTAATATAAACTATGTAGACATCCTGGAAAATATACTGATACATTTAAACTTCACATCATTTCTTTAGTGGTAAATTAATTTGCTTTTAAAAGAAATGTTGGAAGGGAATTCAAATGGATTTAAGATAAGAGTAACTGCTCTGCAAGTTTCATGACATCATTGCGTCCATGACTCGATGCTGGAAAGTTGGATTCTAGTTACCCACCTGTGAAGTGTAACATATACATGTTCAGACATATATGCAAGTAAACATAGAGATGCACACATTCATACATGAAGGCACACACACTACAAAAAATATATAATTTCAAAGTTGGTTTTGTTTTGTTTTATTTGCTTTGCTTTAATTTACTAGTAATGACACATGCCTTTAGTTATACCATAAAATCTGAGAAAGGGCTGACAAGTAGGAGGCCAGAAGTTCACATGTGAGAGCTTCAGAGCAGTTTGTACAAGTTTAACATGAAAAACGTGAGAACTTTTCTCAAAATCCTAAGAGCTTGAAATATAGGTCAGGGCCTTCCTGGCACACAGTTGGTTATGTCTTTGATCTTCACAACTGAATTTTTTCATTCAAATTTCAGGTACTTCTCTATTGAATGATTTTCAAATAAGCAAACTGTGATTAGTTTTTAGAATTCGTTTTGTGTTCAAATGTAAATCTCCTAAACCCTAACCTTTATCTCTGACTTTCTAAACCAGAAAAAGCATAGGAACTTTCAATATATCTGGCCTTATATGTTGTATATTTTTATTTTTAATAGCTTTCTTTTATAGCATTATGGTGTTCCTGGGATTTACAGATTACCTCCTTGGAATATTAGGGTATACAGACTTAGAACCTTTGGGTCAGACCTTCACAGGTTCTTTCACACAATTTATCATTCCTCTTTCAGGTGACATAAGGAGCTGTTGCTGAGCTGTGGCTAAGACTGAGTGTGGATTACAATAGTGTCAACATCCTTCTCCAATGTGAAGCCATACATGTTCCCTAAACACATTCCTGAAAGATAGTTTCCATAATTCATGGAGTTTTCATTAGATAGCTACATTATTTCATTTTTGGAGGATGTTTTAAGACTATTCTGGCATTTATGTCAATTGCTATCCCTCTTTCGTGGGAAATTTCTGTTTCTTTTCTGGATGCTTCTAGGAACTGTGTTTCTGCTGTTTGCCTGGTTCAGTTTGATCACCTGGGTGCAGATTTCTTTTTATTTATCATGCCTGACATTTGTTTGGTTGAGTATTTTTTTGTTCTCATTCTACAATTCCTTCATTGTTATGCCTGCATACATTTCTTTACTTATTTTGACTTTTTCTCCTTTTAGACTTCTGTAGATCCAAGGCTCTTCCACCTGCATGGAGCCTGGGTATTGCTCATCACGGTTTCTCCTGTAAGAGTTGTTCTATAGAGTCATTAGTTTTCACTGTCTAAGAGAATAGATTCTAGTTTTTGGTATTTATGAAATTTGCAGAGATGAAAACTTCTAGAATAACATGATATACTTACCCTTTCATTTTTTAGTTTTAATGATTAAATGGAATGATGAAAACAATTTATAGAGAATAACAAGCATAAGAAAAATGAATATTGTGAACGTATTTCTGCAAGAGGTCTCATGTATTGATGCAGCTGAAATAACGAGATATGCCATGCTCTCTGTGACTGCTCCCACATCTCCCTTCTCCTTTCCCCACAGTGATAGTATTTACTCATTTACTTTTCTTCTCCCCTTGCATTTGTTTATTCATTAGTTGTGTGCTCGAATGCTATAGTATTTTAGTTAGTTGAGAGGACAATTTTCAGAAGTGACTTATTAGTTTCTGCCATGTGGGTCACAGGGATTGATCTCAGCAGTTCAAGCTCAGCTTGGCAAACAACCACCCTTAGCCAGGGAACCTTTATGCAATCCCCAAATTTAATATTTCCTAATACTATCTGAGAGCATTTCTATGACTTCAGAATTAGTAACTGAATTATTTTCGTGGAAAGTGATTATGTGGGAATAAATTTTTTACATTATAGCCACAGTGCTATAATGATACCCATTCTTCTATTTTGTGCACTACTCATTAAATTTTTATATGTGTTTAAAAAACCCTGCTTAGCCAATAAGCACAACCTCTGCTGAAAATAATATAAAGCTTTCTTATGTTGATGGCTATGTCTCTACATAATTTTATGCTCACTCTTTTGGCATACTGATTTCTCTTTAATTTATATTTATGATGCACATCATGGAGACCCTCTTGTTTTGGCTGTTGGATGATAGTGATTTCCCTGGTATTATTTCATTGAGGACACAAACACTTAACAAACATTCACATATTTACATTTATACTGTATATTTTTGTTGGTGATTTGACTATACTATTTATGGTATAGGGAAAAGTAATCTCTAGTGATGTAAAAGTCAAACAATTTTTAAAAAATTGACTACCTGTATTCTTTTTATCTAACACTTATTTTCATAGTAAGATACAAAGAAGCCTCTCTCATCCTAGTATTTACTCTTACCTACATAAAAAATTAATTAGCAAATTAATTAAAATTGTTTTAGTACAGTTGTTTTTCTATGCTTATAATACCTAGATGTAATACTTTAGCCATGAGCATTCCTAACTCTCATGCATATTATAGAGTAAATATATTAAGTGTGCATGAGAACTCCACATAAGAGGCTACAAAAATACCTCAGCTGTTAAAGGCTTGTGACCCAACCAAAATGGCCAGGAAACTGAAATTAGTCACTATATATTAGTTGTTTATATTGAAATAGTCACATATTAGCTGTTTGTATTTCTCTACATCATATCAGGTATAATTATAATTATAAATATAGTGAATCCATCCAATTACAAAATTCACCACTATAGCTAATAGCTTATTTGAATTATTTAACATGTGTTTGGTTTCATCTTCATATTCTATACCAAAGGAAGCATAGTTAGTGCTCCCCTATAATCAAATAGCCACATAGTCTGCAGTAATGTAGTATATTAGTAATATATAGAAATTGTTTTCTTTAGTTTATATACTTTGGAGAGATTTAATCTCACCAGAAATGCTGAAAAAGAATAAATTAAATAACCTCACTTAATAAAATATAAATCTTTATAAAATATAAATGATATAGTAAAATAAGCTATAAAACACAGAAATAAATCCCAAAATTCAAACTCAGATTACCCCAAGCAAACACACAGCTCACTAAAAATAAAGACCATGGACCCATTATATAAGTAAGTATCTGTGAGCACATGCTTGACAAACTCTAATTTCTTTCTCACCCTTTACATTAAGGGAACAGAGGTATTGGTTTCCCCTAAGTTCTCAGTATTATCCATGGTTCTGGTTAAGGTGCAAAGAAAAATATAGAATGCCTGTTTATGGCAGATGAGGTTATTTTCTTATTTGCATCCTTAATGTATCATAATAGATGAAATTCTAGATGCCTAGTGAAGATGTGTTATATAAATAAATGATGAAGAAGATTCAATTTAAAATTATGTTATGTTTATTAGAAGAATTTTTCCACTCAATTTCATAATCCATTTTATATAATACAGACTCTTTCATTCTTCTCCACAGATTCCAGTCAGGATGTATCTTAGTACACCACGCTAATTCAAGTGTATTTTGTATCTATTTGTATCCACCTCCCAATGACAACCCCCTCAATATATCTTTCATATACAGGAAATATCTATCCTGATATTTCCATTTATTAGGATGATACTATCAAGAAGATAAAAGCTTCCTGCTTCTGGCTGCACCCAGAGATGACATAGAACAATAGCTCTCTGTACCCAAATTCGGTGGGAGAGAAAGCTGGACTCCCAGAATCATGGACAATTCTGAGAACTTAGTGGCAACCATTACCTCTGCTCACATTCCTGTGTTGAGAGGAAGCTGCTTAGAGCCCTATGGATACAGGAACCTTGGGAGAGTAAGGGAGGGGATCCTTCCAGTATCTACCTGTGTCCAGAGATGGAAGCCAGTGGCCAGGAAAAGTAACACAACTGAGAACACAGGCGAGACCAAACCTTCTGCTCCAACCAACCAGGCTGGCGGTCTCAGGATACAGAAAACAAGAGCAGTCTGGGACAGGACACTTCCTGTTTCCACCTGCACCCATTGCTGATCTGGTCCCACATATCTCTGTACCCACATCATGGTGGGAGAAAATAAGTCTATAGGAACAGTGACAAAGAGTTTTACAGGATGGTGAAGCCACCATCAGAGACAGCAAGACCATGAAACACCAGAGAAAACCTGATGACAAGAGTAAAGCAAAAAAACCTAAAGAACAGAAACCAAAACTACTTCGCATCATCAGAGCTCCCTTATCCCAAGAAAGCAAATATTGGATATCCCAACAGAAAAAGCAAGATGTGGATTCAAAATCATTTTTCATGATGATGATAGAGGACATTGAGTAGGGAACATATAAAACTCTTCAAGAAATACAAGACAACACAGGTAAAAAGTAGAAGCCCTTAAAGGGGAAACACAAAATTCCTTCAAGAATCACAGGAAATCACAGTAAAGCAGATGAAGGAATTTAAAAATTCTAGGATCAATAAGTGGAAATAGCAGCAATAAAGAAAGCACAAAGAGGGACAACCCTGGAGATGGAAAACCTAGGGAAGAAATCAGAAGTCATAGACAGAAGCATCAGAAAGAGAATACAAGAGGTAAAAGATAAAAATCTCAGGGGCAGAAGATACCGTAGAAAACATTTACACAACCATCAAAGAAAATGTAAAGCTCAAAGAGCTCCTAATGGAAAACAACCAGGAAATCCAGGACACAATGAGAAGATCAAACCAAAGGATAATGGGTATAAAAGAGAACGAAGATTACCTTATAATAGGGCCAGTAAATATCATCAAAAATTATAGGAGAAAACTTCCCTACCTAAAGGGAGAAATGAATATACTAATAAAAGAATCATATATTACTCCAAATAGATTGGACCAAACAGAAAGTTCTCCCTTCACATAATAGTCTAAACACCAAATCCAAAAAACAAAGAAAGAATATTAAAGGCAGTAAGCAAAAAAGTTAGGTAACATATATAGACATACCTATAAGTATTACACCAGACTTCTCACCAGAGACTATGAAAGTCAGATCCAGAGTGGATTTTATAAAACACTAAGAGAAAAGAAATGCCTGCCCAGGCTACTATCCCCTGCAAAACTTTCAATCAGCGCAGCTGGAGAAACCAAGATATTTTGTGATAAGCTAAATTTACAAAGTATATTTTCACAAATCCTGCCCTATGAAAGATAATAGATGGGAAACTCCAACACAAGGAGGAAAATTACACACTATAAAAAGCAAGAAATTAATCCCCTTTCAACAAACCCAAAAGAAGAGAGTCACACAAACATAATTCCACCTCTACCAAAAAATAATAACAGAAAACCACAATAACTATTCCTTAATATCTCTTAGCATCAATGCAAATTCTCCAATAAAAAAGACATAGACTAACAGACCGCATACATAAGAAGAACTAGAATTTTGTTGCATCAAGGAAACACAGCTCAGTGACAAAGACAGATAGTATCTCAGAATAAAAGGCTGGAAAACAATTTTCCAAGAAAATGGTCTGTAGAAACATCATGGAGCATACATTCCAGTATCTAACTCAACCAAAAGTTATCAAAAAATGATAAGGAAGGACACTTCATTTTCATCAGAGAAAAAAATTCCACCAGCGTCAATTCTCTATCCTGAAAATCTATAATCTACATCCAACGGCACCTAAATTTATAAAGGAAACCGAACTAAAGCTCAGAGCTAACGAAATAGTCGTGGGAGACTTCAACAACCCACACTCAGCAATGGCCAGATCATGGAATGGGAAACCAGAGACACAGAGAAATTAACCTCTTTTGAACCAAATGGATTTAAGAAATGTCTATAGAATATTTCACCCTTGATCAAAAGAATACACCTTATTCTCAGGAACTCATGGCACATTCTCCAAAACTGATTATACAGTTGGTCATAAAAGAGGCATCAACAGCTACAAAAGAGTGAAATAATCCCATGCATTTTCTCACATGACCATGACCTAAGGCTGGACTTCAATAACAACAAAAATGTCAGGAAGCCCAAATATTCATAAAGGTTGACCAATATTTTACTCAGTGATAACTTGGTAGAGGAAGAACTAAAGAAAAAAATTTAAAAAATTAAAAATATTTTAAAATTTTAGGAAATGTAAGGTACAACAAACAAACTTATGGGACACAATGAACGGAGAGCTAAGAGGAAAACTGAGAGCTCTGAGAGCATCCAAAGAGAAACTGGAGAGAGCATACATTAGCAGCTTGACAACAAATATAAAAGCTCAAAAGCAAAAAGAAGCAGATTCACCCGAGAGGAGCAGAAGGCAGGAAATAATCAAACTCAGGTCTGAAATCAACTAAGGAGAAACATAAAGAACTCTACAAAGAATAAATAAAACCAGGAGCTGGATCCAAGCTAAATCAACATGATATACAAATCTGAGCTAGAATAACAAAAGGACACAGAGAAAGTATCCAAATAACAAAATCAGAAAGGAGAGGGTAACAAAATAACAGAATCTGCAGAAATTCAAAACATCATCATACCGTATTACTGAAATTTATATTTAAGAAAAGTAGAAAATCTGGAGCAAATGATCAATTTTCTATACAGGAAGCAGTTACCAAAGTTAAGTCAGGGTCAGAAAAAATATCTAAACTGTACCATGAATCCTAAAAAAATTAGAAACAATTATTAAAAGGCTCCCAATTGGGAAAAGATCCCAGGACCAGATGATTTTAGTGGAAAATTCTATCTGCACTTCCTAGAACCAAATATTGTCCAAAATTTTCCACAAAATACAAACAGAGGAAACTACCCAATTCCATCGATGAAGCCACAGTTACGCTTATACCTAAAGCACACAAAGACCCAATAAAGAAAGTGAACTTCAGACCAATTTCCCTTATGAATATTGACAAAAATATTCAATCACATCATTGCAAACCAAACCCATGAACACATCAAAATGGTTATCCATCACGATCAAGGAGACTTCAAAACAGGAATGCAAGGATAGTTCAATATGGAATTCCATCAACATAATCCACCAGATAATCAAACTGAAAGAAAAAAAATGACATTTTCATCTCATTAGATGCTGCGAAAGCATTTGACAAAATTAAACACCCCTTCATAGCCAAAGCCTTGCAATGATAGGAATTCAAGGCCCATACTCAACAACAGCAACGTAATGGACAGCAAACCAGTAGCCAAAAATCAAACTAAATGAAGAGAAACTTGAAGCTCTTTCTCTAAAATCAGGGACTAGACAAGGCTATCCATTCTCTTCCTACTTATTCAATATAGTACTCAATGTGCTAGCCTGACCAATTAGACAGCAAAAGGAGGACAAAGGGATACAAATATGAAAGGAAGAGGCCAATATATCACTATTTGCAGGTGGTATGATAGTATACCTAAGTGACTCCATTATTTCCACCAGAAAACTACTGCACGTGATAAACAGCTTCAGGAAAATCCTGGATATAGAATTAACTCAAACAGATCAGTGACCTTCCATGAATAAACAGACCGAGAAAGAAATTAGGGAAATGACACTCTTCACAATAATCACAAATAACAAAAAATACCTCCGTGCAACTCAAACCAGGCAAGTGAAAGCGCCTTATGACGAGAACTTAATGTTTCTAATAGAAGAAAATTTGAGAAGATGGAAAGACCTTTCATGGTCATGGATTGGCAGTATTGATATAGTAAAAATGGCCCTTTGCCAAAATCAATCTACAGATTCAATGCAATCCCCAAGAAAATCTCAACAAAATTATTCATACAGTTAGAAGGAGAAATATGCAAGTTCATTTAGAATAAGAAAAAAAAACTAGGAAGTGAAAACTATTCTCAAAATAAAAGAAATTCTGGGGAAATCAACATCCCTAAGCTCAAGCTGAATACCCAGCAATAGTGATAAAAATTATATGGTATGGGTACAGAGACAGGCAAGTAAACACCTGTGTTGGTTCACGTAGATGGCAGCATGTAAATTAATGTAAATCCATCCATTCTCATCACGCTGTACGAAGCTGAAGTCCAAGTGGACTAAGGGCATCGAGAAAAAAGAGATATACACAAACTAATAGAAGAAAAAGTGGGGGGGGAGTTGGGGATCTGGCGCAGTGGTAGAGCGCTCGCCTAGCGAGCGCAAGGCCCTGGGCTCTGTCCCCAGCTCTGAAAAAAAGAAAAAAAAATAAAAGAAGAAAAAGTGGGGAAAAGCTTGAACACGTGATGACTATGGAAAATTTCTTGAACAGAACCCCAAACAAGTGGCTTATGCTCTACGATGAGGGGGTTGAGAGATTGGACCTTGTAAAATTGCAAAGTGTGTTCAAGGCAAAGAACGCTGTTATTATGACAAAATGGCCACTAATACCTTGAAAAAAGATCTTTGCCCTCCTATATCTGAAAGAGAATTAATATTCAATATGTACAAAGAACTCAAGAAGTTATACTCCAGGAAGTCAAATAACCCTATTAAAAATGGGGTACAGATCTAATCAAATAATTTTCAGCAAAAGAATTTTGAATGGCTGGGAAATACATAAAGAAATGATCAATGTCATTGTTCATCAGGGTAATGCAAATCGAAAGATACAGCAGGCAGAACGGCTAAGATTAACTATTCAGTTAACAACAGATGCTGGTCACCATGTGGAGAAAGGGTAAGACTCCTCCATTATTGTTGGGATCGAAATGAGTTACAATATTCCGGAAATTACTCTGGACTTTCCTCAGAACTTTGGACATGGTATATGCTGAGGATTTAGCTACCCCACTCCTGGGCATATTCCCAAATGATGCCGCAACATAGAACCAGGACACACGTTGTACCCTGTTTACAGCAGCTGTATTCATGATAGTCAGAAGCTAGGAAGAATTCAGATGATTTGACCACAGGAATGGGTACAGAAAATATTGTTCATCTACGTAATGGAGAGCCCCTCAGTAATCAAATACCATGACATCATGAAATTATAAGGAAATGAATGAAACTATAAAATACCATCATGAATGAGGTGACCAAATCACACACACACACAAAACAAAAACAAAAACAAAACACAGAAACACACACACACACACACACAATCAATACCCCAAAAGCTTCAATTACCTAACATACAATTCACATACCGCAGCCAAATCACACACACACACACACACAAAAACAAAAATAAAACACACAAACACACACACAAAATACAAAAATAAAACACACAAACACACACACATAATACAAAAATAAAACACACACACACACACACACACACACACACACACACACACACACACACTACCCCAAACTTGAATTACCCAACATACAATTCACATACCGCTTTAAGTTCAAGAAGAAAGATGAACCAAATGAGGATGGTCTGTATTAAAAGGGGAAACAAAAATATTCATAGGACATGATATGGAGATTAAGTTTAGAGCAGAGATTGAAGGAATAGCCATTCTGAGCCTGCACCACCTGGGGATGCAGCCTACATGCATGCAGCCCCCAAACCTAAACAACATTGCTGAGGCCAACAAGTGCATGCTCAGAGGAGCCTGATAGAGCTGTCCCCTGAGAGGCTCTCCAAGATCATGACAAACACCGAGGCTGATGCTTGCAGCCAACCATTGCACTGAGAACAGGGTCCCCTTTGGAGAAGAGAGAGAAAGTATTAAAGGAGCGGAAGTGCCTTGCAACCCAGGAAGGACAACAGGGATCACGAACCAGATCTCCGCGGGACTAAAGCACTTCCTGAAGACTGCACATGGACAGACTGGCGTCTCCAGCTGCATATGTAGCAGAGCATGACCGTGCTCTGCACCAATAGGAGGAGCCCTTGGTCATCCAAGGCTGGGCCTTCCAGGAAATAGAATATCATGCTGGGAGACAGCAAGGGGATGTTTTTTGCAGAGGGGTAAACACCTTTGAAGAAGACAGGGCAGTGGAAGAGGATAGGTATAGGGGGCTTATGGATGGAGGCCTCACACATGGAGTCTTTATATTTTTCTATGCCTTTAACAGCTCAATGGCTAGGCCACTTCCTAACCTCCGAGTGGCTAAACTATCCCCCACTGATATTCCCACGTTATTATTTGCTAAAATCTATATCTTATCTTTCTTGCCCTGGACACCATTGGGCAGCTCTCCTGGGTTTGCTTACTCTCATGCTCTTCTATCTCAGCTACTTCTCTGTCCTGAAAGTCTGTCCTGGTGAATCTCCATGTCTTCTTCCACTCTGGACCTTTGTCCAAGTGTCCTGAAACTCCTGCTCTGTCTGCCCTGCCTAGACACTGGCTATCAATATCTCTATTTTCCAATCAAAACTAACTGAGTCAGGGTTCCTGATTCCTAAGTTCAGGACACTATGAGAAGCATGAGAATAAAATCAGCTACAATAACTATTTGTATGTGATTTTCTGGGAACAATATTCCTGAAACCAGAAAGAGATACTTGTTAAAGTACTAGAATCATCGAAAATATCAAGTAGACACATAATAATAATAATAATAATATAAATAAGAATATATAATATAATATTATGATAAAAGGGAAAATAAAAATAATAATAAATATTATAATTATAATAATAAATAACAAAAAGTAATCAAAAATGATAAGGAAGGGAACCATACTTGTCAAAGAAAAAATAATACTAAGATGAACTTTCAATTCTTAACAACTATGTTTCAAATACAAGGACAACCTAAATTCATAAAAGAAACAAAACTATAGCTCAAAACAAATATTGCACCACACACAATAAATTGTTGGAGACTTCAATTCTGCACTCTCATCAATGGACAATTTATTTATTTATTTTTTTTTATTAACTTGAGTATTTCTTATATACATTTCGAGTGTTATTCCCTTTCCCGGTATCCGGGCGAACATCCCCCTCCCCCCTCCGCTTCCTTATGGGTGTTCCCCTCCCGACCCTCCCCCCATTGCTGCCCTCCCCCCAGTCTAGTTCACTGGGGGTTCAGTCTTAGCAGGACCCAGGGCTTCCCCTTCCACTGGTGCTCTTACTAGGATATGCATTGCTACCTATGAGGTCAGAGTCCAGGGTCAGTCCATGTATAGTCTTTAGGTAGTGGCTTAGTCCCTGGAAGCTCTGGTTGCTTGACATTGTTGTACATATGGGGTCTCGAGCCCCTTCAAGCTCTTCCAGTTCTTTCTCTGATTCCTTCAACGGGGTTCCCATTCTCAGTTCAGTGGTTTGCTGCTGGCATTCACAATTTATAGAAACTGAAACTAAACAGATATGGTTAAAATAACAGAAGTTATTTTAATAACTTAAAAAATCCAAATGGATTTACCAGCTATTTAGATAACATTTCATCCTAATCAGAAGAATATACCTTTTCCTATGCACCTCATTGTAACTTACCCCAATTTGACCATATACTCATTCACATAACAGGCCTCAATTGATACCGGAATATTGAAGTAATCCTATGCATCCTATCAGACCACCATGGACTAGGGCTACTCTTCTATATTTTATTATTTTTTGAATTTGTTTAATTTATCGATGATTTCTTTACGTGATTTTTTTGAAACATCATCTTTCTTGATAGTTTGTCACTATGCAATAAAGACTGGGTTAAACCTAGTGGTAGTTTTTTCCATTTTTGCCTCTACAGTAGCAAGAGTGAGTTCTCCATTCGAATATTGGTTTATATACTACATTTTGAGTTAACTCTTTGTGCATACATTGCATTTAATGTTTTCCTCTTTGTTTGAATATATATTTCTAATCTTACAAATTTGTAATTTTATAATGAAATTTTTAATTTCATAATTTCTGACTATAACTTTTGATCTCAATTTGCTTATATTCTTTTCCATTTTAAATACATTTTTTTCTTTGTGAATACTTTTCCCTCTTTATGTATGTTCGTGCCTTTATGAGATTTTGTTATTTTTTATCAATGGAAAAATGCAATTTATTCACAGCAGCACCCATATATGAAGGAGAATACAGGAGTTAATTAGCTATTTCAATAGGATGGATTACTTATTAAAAATAAGAATCTCTGAAACAAAGAACAGTGATGAATTTCACACTAGCCTTCCCCAATGATCCCAGCATGCAATAATGCCAGGTAGTGTGCTGTGCTCATGTGGTGGTAGGAAATAATTTATGGAAGAATAAAACCACATAACACAGAAAATTAAAAGAATCCCTCTCCACCTACACACAGATACATAATGGGATTATAGAGTGGTCAGTACAATTAATTGAGCGGAAGTAAACAATTATGTTGCTACAAGAAAGTGATGGCAAGGAAGAATTTCAAACCATGGTCAACTATATAATTGTGAATATTTTCCCCAAAATTGTGGTTTGTTGCCCAGGACAATAATTGCTGGACTGAACCCACCTTTTAACTATACAAAGTGTGGAACCATGGCCCTAATGGGAATGATGAAGAAAAAAAAAACAAAAACAATAACAAAAGGGTATATAATTAGAAGCAAACCATTAACTCAAACTACAGTAAACAACTTTACGTTCTAACCAGAAAAGGCACCAAAACTAAAGTCACATTTGAGCACCCTATGTGAAGACAAAAGTGAGTGGGCCATGGTCTTTCTCCCTTTCATTTTTTTCAATTACTTTACAGAAACAGGAATCTCAGACTGCTTTTCCATGATTTATTAAAGGTTTTTATAGACCTCATGTATTAAAATACCATTTGAAAGTACTAATAGCTGCTGTCTAGGTTTTTTCCAAGTTCACAAACTTCTTGGACTAAGGTTCCAAAATGTAACTAGGCCAAACTCTGAGCTGTAAAACTATGACAAGGGAATAATGACAGATATTTTCAAGACCCAAGCACTATAGTACTATACTATTGAGTACAGTGATCCATATTAATTCAAATAGCTCAAGAGTGTAGGAAGATACGTCTAAAAAAGGGTTAGAAAAGTGTAGAAGAATCAACTCCTTCCTCGTGTATGCCAGCATTTATGGTTCTGCAGTAAGTCCTAAGAGGCAGTATTCAAGAAGCAATGGGAAGAAGGAACTCAGGACAAGACAGGAAGATAAACTAGCATGGTGGGTTTATGTAAGAGAAATACTTAGAAATGAAAATGTCTTGTAAAATTAAAAATAGTTTTTTTTTCATTATTTTCTCGTTCCAATCAAAACAGACATCCATGAATAATTCTCCTATAAGGCTTCCATAAAACAGATTAAACAAAAAATAACAAAAACATTTAAAAGTTTGAAAATCAAACAAAAGAAAAAAAAATGTGCGTATGTTTCAGAGCAGGATCACAGGGAAATGAGATGAATCTGGTCAATATGTAACCTAGAGTGGCAAGCAGGACCTAGAATTAAGAAGTGCATGAGAAAGGCAGTGGATTAGTGACAGGAACATGGCCAGGCTGACAGATAAGGCTGGCCCCTCTACAGGGGCACAGAATGAGGTAAGAACATATTTCAAATAAAGCAGCACCTTTCCTTTCTTCTCACCTCAAGTATCCCATCTCCCAAAAAAAACCCAGTTTGATAATAATGCAGAAGAGTTGTGGTATGTCACTCACTTCTTCCCATTTTCTTTTAACCCTCACTCCAAAGTCTGGAAAAATGAACATTTCGAATTTCCAAGAAAGAAAATTCATCGCCATGTATATGGATGTCCTGAGGACCAAGTGACAAACTGAAATATGTGAGGTCTGAGAAGGTGGAGACTGTCTCATTCCACAGAGCAGAAATGTGACTGCCCAAGTTAAGAAGGGATAAGGCAACCATAACAGGTGAACTAGTTCTCATAACATTAAACTTATTTACATTATTCTTAACTATACTTAGTTCAAATAACTTTCCAGCTCAATCTTCATTTGAATGATGCTGATCTTTCCTGCAATGTGTCTGTACCATCTTCACATCTTAGTATAGCTTTCATCATGGGGATAATAGATGATAGTGGCTGCATAGGTGATGTTTTTATTTCTATATATCACTCCCTCTACATACTATATAAATAGTAACATTTAATGGGTTTCATTTGGAGAAGATATGAATGATTGATCTAATATATGTGGTTTAAAACTCTATTGAGATTATTTAGAAAATATCAGGTATCCATTCTCCGTAATAATTGCTTCTCTCATATGATAAAGAAACAATAAAATTTTATTCTAGTCAAAATAATTCTCTATAATTTTAATATCTAAAGATACAGAAGAACATTAAGATAATGTGGAATATTAAATAAGCTGGACTGCATGTTCATTTATTTATGAATAACCAGAATCATTGAAATGTTTCTGGAATATATATAGGAACATAAAGCAAAGCATTGAATAAATAGTGGCAGAAGAAGAGCGTCATTTTGTTAAATGTAGTTTACCTTCAGATCAACTGTTTTCTTTTATTTAGTAAAAATTCAATTTAAATACTTTTCGTCAGAGTTTTTCATCCTGTCATTGACTCTATTTTCAAAGCTCTATCCCATAACTAGCATGATTATTAAATTTAAAGCCAAGAATTTTGTGTGAGTCAATCACTTTCTCCATTTCCTTATTTGTGGTTTATTCTGTTCCCAAAGGCCATGTTGTGTTGAAGTCATGAAGAATTTCTGGCTCATTTGATGAAAATTTTCTGAAATAATATATGATTCATAGTTGTAAAATGCTGTGCATATGTTTAATAGTACTGGATCTTACAGTTAAAATCATCTGGATAAGGAATTTTTGCATGAATATCATAACACGCTAAAATACTAAAGAGAAAACGTAGAAGAGCTAGATATTTATTATATATTTTTACACTTCTAGAGTTTGTAACTTTACAAAATATGAGCAAATCACTTCTTTCTGTGAAATTTAAATTCATGAACTATTATATTCTAATCAAACAGCTGTGTCAGCTCCCTTAAAGTTGGATTAAATGCTAATTGCAATCCAAAATGTTTGGAGTAAGTAAATCGCAAATTATTTGTCCGCATGTACTAAACAAACATGTAATGTAACCATAGGTTTGCTCTTAATGAAATAAGAACTACCAGATATAGTGTGAAAAAATACATCTATTAAAGAAATTTTTGGTTATATAACAGCTATTTATTCATGGTGTGAGTAATGGCTTATATCACCAAACATGAAACAGTAAATAGGAATTTCTAGTGAGTTAGAGGTTCTCTCAAGCATCTTCAAATAAATCGATCTAAAATATATTCCTTTAAAATTCTCCTAAATACACTTATCATGAAATATTCCACATCACAGTAAAACTCCAACATATTTTCATTTTCTCAAAACAAGACATTGTCTTTCTTTCTTCCGGCCATCCATAATCAGTCTACTACCAAACACATTATTTCCAACATAAGTGTCTGATATGAATCTTTTTCTTTAAAACTGACACTACTTCAAGATTGACTTCAAAAACATCCTTCAAATCATTCTGTGTATCATTTCATAATACAAAGTAACCAGAGTCCCTTAATATGTACATAGAGAGTTAAACAAACTTTTTATAACTATTCAATGATTTCTTATACATTTTCCATAAATAAAAATTTATATCTCTCATATTGTTTCTGTAAGCCTATATGTGATATCAAACTTCAGCTTTATTTGGTCCTCTCTTCCATCACTTAATGTATACAAACTACTATCCCATATACTTTTTGTATATGCAAGTTCTTTTCCTTTTATTGACCTTATATTTATAGTAATATTGCCTGAAATATAGTTCAATTATTTTTCATCTAATTTAACTTAGCTGTCATTTCTTGGGACAATCTCCATGACCTTATTTCTAAGACAGATTCTTCAATTATTGCATACAATCAACTCCAACACACTGATTTATGCATTCATCTTTCTTTTATCTTATATCGTAATGCAATTTTTATAAGAGAAAGCTCATAATACTTTTTATTCATTCCTAATCTATACCATCATTATGGAGCCAGGTACATTAATGGAGACTTATAATTTATTACATGATTCAGTAAGTTGTAAAAATAAACTTTATACTATTCTTTGTTTTAATGAACATGCATTCCATGCATTGGTTAAACCATCATGAATTATTTATGTGAGTTCTTCAATATATTACAATTCGATGACCTAGATGACATTGCATAAATATTTTTTTTTTGTCAATGATAGTCTATTTCATGTTCAACAGCAATGCTTTGTTGACTGAGTAATTATCTCTGCTAGGAATAAATTTTCAGGAAAGAAAAAGATACCTAATTTTAATTGATAGCACCCATTTTAAAATGCCAGGTGCCAATCATTTGTGGTCCCATCTCTGAAAATACAAAGAGATGATCATTTCTAGGGGCTTACTGTTCACGGAGTCAAATTTAATTTGTGAGTTCTTTAAGTGAAAGATTAAAAACCAAGAGGACCCAAAGCTGTGTTTAAAAGCTGAACCTGTACCTCATCTCTCTCCCCCCATATCCCACCAGGAAATGGCTGGACTTCCAGGAGTGCTGTCACACTCAAGATCACAGGAGAGACTACCACTTTTCAGGGGGAACTGCTGGGAGCCCTCAGAACCCAGGAACAGAGGGGCTGTCTGTTACAGGATACTTCTGGTTTCTATCTATAATTTGTCACTGAAACTGACCCACAGCTCTTGGTACACAAGATCCTTCAGGAGAGAGCTAGTGTCCCAGGAGTCCAGACACATAGGTTACAGGAGGATCAATCTATTTTCAGAGACAGTAAAAACACCCTAGAGATAACAAGATAGTGAGAGGGAAGTATAATATCCGAAGCAATAAAAACCAAGGTTACATGACATCATCAGAACCCAGTTCTCAAACCAACACAAGGCTAGGATACCCTCAACACAACAGAAAAGAAAAAGAAATGTTTGTACTTCAAATCACTTAACATGATTATGTTAAAGGATTTTAAAAAGGACATAAATAATTCCATCGAAGAAATACAGGACAACAGATGTAAAGAGATAGAAGCCCCTATATAGGAAACACAAAAATCCCTTAAAGAATTACAGGAGACCATAAGGAGACCATAGGCAAATGGATGAAATTAGGAAATATCATCCTGAGTGAAGTAACACAAACACAAATAAACACACATAGAATGCAGTCACTTGTAAGTGGAAATTAGCCCAAGAGCTCAGAATATCCACAATAAACTCATATACACTCTGAAGCTTAATAAGAAAGGACAAAGAGGGACTGCTACAATCCCAGTTAGAAGGGGGAAGAAAATTATCATGGGAGGCAGATGGAGGAAGGACCCTGTGTGGGAGAGGGGAGTTAAATGGAAAAACAGGAGAACAGGATAAGATGACGGAAGAGACAGAAGAGAAGCACAGAGGACCAGGAGAATGAGTGTAGAAAGAAGGAACAGTGGAGGATGGGGGTAACCTCTAGAATGTCCCAGATACTAAGGATCCAACAGGTTCTCTGGACCCAACACTGATGACAATAGCTAACATCAACATCAACAGTGAAATTGAACCTGAAGTCACCACCTGCAGTAGATAGACATGACCACGGTGTAAGGATGGGACCACTCCCCAACCTCTTATTAAATCATAGTTATCTGTGTCTAGTTGAAAATCAGGGGTAAATATGGAGCAGAGGCTGTACTAAAGGACATACAGAGATCTGCAGACATCAAAATGGACACTGTTGCTGATGCTGAGTTGTGCTTGCAAACAGGTGTCTGGTGTGGCTGTCCTCTGAGAGGCTCTGCCAGCACCTGACTGACACAGACGCAGATATTCACAGCCAACCATTGAAATGAGGCTACAGATCCAAATGGACGATGTAGGGGAAGGGCTGAGGGAGCTGAAGGAGACTGTAATTAACAACAATATCAATTAACCAGACCCCCTCAGGGCTCCCATGGACCTAACCACCACCCAGAATTTATACCTGGTCTGGTACCCTACATATGTAGCAGAGGACTGGCTCATCTCACATCAGTGGAAAGGGAAGCATTTGGTCCTTTGGATGCTTGATGTCCCAGAAAAGAGTGATTCTAGAGGGGTGAGGAAAGAATGAATGGGTCTTACGGAGTCACCCTCTTAGATACAAAGAGGAGGAATATGTGGAAGTGGGGTTTATAGAAAGGGGGTAATACTTGAAATATAAACAAATACAAAGGTTAATAATACTACTAATAAAGGAGTGGTATTTTCCAAACATTAATTTACTGCACAGGTTATGTGGAACATTTATTGTTGCCTAGATGCATATCACTTCATACAGTACCTGATATCTTGTTTCTCTGAGGAGTGTAGCCTTAGTTCTTCCTTTTCAAACAAAGAAGGCATAACACTTAACTCCTTTTTCCAAGCAAAGGTGATGGTAGTTATGTCCGTAAACCGCAGGAGCCATTTGTACAATCTAATTGAGGGTCACCAAAAGAATTATTTACAAGCGAAGCTTGTAAGGCAAACAGTGTGTTTTCAATCAACTTACCAGTATTGAAATCATCCCAGGACCTCTGGCCAGGCAACTGCATACATGTGTATTCATCAAGACAAGAGACAGGAGCAGGACACAGAACTGAACAAGAGAAATCAATGCTTGTGAGCCACCATGTTGGTGCCAGGGTCTGAACTCAGGTCCCCTGCAAGAGCAGTAATGGTTCTCAACTACCAAGCCACCTCTCCAGTAACATACAATTATTGATTATACAACCCCCCAAACACAGCACCACTTGATGTGTGTAAACACGCATACTAGACTTGTTGTGTGATTTATTTTTGTGAATGTTCAGCCAGTGTGATACAAACGCTCTTGTATTAATACATTTTGGCATAGATGTTTTCGCTTGGAGGTTCTCTTCATTCTCATTTTTGGTGTTTACATACATCTTTAAGAGAGGAACCGGCCTGACAGCCAACCCCTGCCTACCCCTCATTTGCAGCTATGACTAAGTTAAACACCAGCTCAGACTCTACTCTTTCATTTTGTTCAGTGTAGTAGACTCTCCAAAACCATAAAATGGAATCCCAGATGCAGAGGGAAGAAGTTTGCTGTTTGTTTGTTACTTTGTTTGCTTTTAGTTGCTTTTTCCCACTTCCATTAGTTTGAACTTGTATCCCATTCAGTGGCAGGTACTTAATTCAGCCAGCATTTTGAGAAGGGCTGTGGGTGGAGTGTGATAAAAGGAAAATTAATGGAGAGAACTCACTGGGATTTTGACGATTAATACAAAGTGTTTATTGACTTGATTTTTCAATTACACAGAACCCTGGATGGCACTGAGTCGAACTAAAACTTCACATCTGACAATTTGCTCGAAGGAAGTAAAAAGCCTTAAAGACTAAACTGATCCAACAAAATAGCCCTAAGTTGTAATGATTGACCCTCTATAAAGAGAAATTTTGAACTTATTTTTAAAAAAATGATGAATTTGATGTTTTTGTTTAACAATTTCATATACTTACATAATGAGTTTTAGTCCTTTCCTTTCTGTATTTCCCTTTCCAATTCCCCTCCCTCATCCCCCTCCCTCATTCTCCCATCCTCTCCTTCAGTTCTCCCTTGTTTCCTCCCTCATCCTCGTCTGTCATCCCCTTGGTCAACCCCTTCCCTCACGCCATTCCCTCTCCAATTGGTACCGATATTCTGAATAAGTCCCCCCTCCTTTATCATGTCTCCTTTCTGCGTGTAATTAATTACATGAGTACAGAGGAATTCGACAGAACAACTTATCTATGGGTACAGGAATGAAGAAGGTAATGAAGCAGAAATTTCTGGTTTGTTTGGAGAATCAACTGTGTCACGGATGTTGTTCTGGAAACTGTCTTAGGAGAGGATGTTTTGCTGAGAACAAACACATGGTGTTTCTGGTAGCTGCCTGGGAAAGGGGCATGTGATATTTAGAAAGGCTACGAGTATAACCCTGGAATACAGTGGGCAACCCCACGGCATTGGCTAGCCTTGCCACTCTTCACTGATGCTCAATGGACTTTGATGACACTGGTCTTCATTGACCATGCTGTGGCATTGGTTCACCTTTCCTTCTATACTGACCATTGTTTGTCATGACTTTGTAAAGGGAATAGCCCCAGAGAACTTCTTGTGGTGACATTGCTGGGGATTCTTGCTGCCTCCTCGAACCCAGGCCAATTGGAAGAGCTCAGCAATTTCTTCTGGGTTAAACTGTCCTTGGTGATTCGTGAATGGTGTTTGCAAGTAGATCGTCCTACCTCTGCTGATTCATGTCAACTGAACTGATATCCTGATGATGAAGATTGAAATCCCCCCAGAGAACTATTTCTAAGCATGTCCATGTCGTCCTTTGTTTGCCCTTTTATCCTTTCCTTTCCACTACCTCTGGTGGGTGGTGGGCTAGAGGAAAGTTAAAGGGTTTTAAAACTCTTACTAAAGTAGGTCTTGAAAAATCTAAGCCTGCAGGATAGAACCCTCCTTCAATAAATGTTGATTGCCAAGGGAGGGGAGGGTCTTTATGGTCTCTCCCTTCTGTAATGAAGTGTTGAGGGGCCCAGTCTTGTGCCCATGACCATAGCCACCATCAGTTTAAGAGTTCAATGACTAGGACCAATCTAAAAGATGTCCTTTGCTGTCCCCTTACCCATCTTCTGCTTCTTACATTCCTTCTACCCTCTCTTTCATGATGTTCTCTGAGCTGTGGAGGAGAAGACTTAGCTGTCCTATTTCCACCTGAACAGTCCAACACCACTGATTCCCAGCACTTTGTGCAGCTGTACGTCTCTGCCCATGGCAGTCAGAGGCTTCTTCTGTGATGAGAGCTGAGTGCAACGCTGATCTGTAGATACAAATATGGGTGTTTGGAAGGAAGTTCGACAATGTATTTAGCATTAGGTTCTTTCATAGGGCCTATAGCACCCTAACCATAGGTTCTTGACCAGTTTAGAGAACCTGGTGTGTATTCTCTCGTGTGGAATATGCCTTGTATCCAATTGGAAATCCACAGGTTACTCCAATGACTGCGATGCCACTAACATATTAGGGGCACATTTTAGCTTGAATGGTTCACCCCCGAGAAAGGTTGTAGATGATTTTCTCCCCTGGAAGCCTACATAGCACTTTCTTGAACCAGGAAGGCTTGCCATTATAGAGGATGCTTCCACCTCAGCTTCAGATTGACCCTTCTGTGACCTGTGACCAAAAGGATTCAGTGTCCTCAGCAATAGGGTCTTACCATCAAGTTCTGGAGGGCAATGAAGATCAATGGCAACAACCTGTAAAGTTGTGAGGACTTTTGTGATCTCGCTGGTCAGCAACTTTCAGGAAGACATCCCACACCTGGAACTGTGATTTTTGCTTAATTTTGGTTTTCTGTTGCTCTGATGAATACACTCACCAAAGCCAGCTTGGGAAGGGAAAGCTGCATTTGATCTTATCTGTTCCAGCCCATCATCAAGGAAAACCAAGACAGGATTGTGAAACAGAAAGTGCAGAGACTGCTCACTCGCTTGCTTCTAAGCTCACATTCAACTACCTTTACAGAGTCCAGACCCACCCACATAGGGCGGTGCTTCCCACAGTAGACCAGGCCCTCCAACATCAGTGAACAGTCAAGGAAATGCCACCTGGACATAGTCAAGGCCAATCTGATGGAGGAAGCTCCTCGAGGAAGGTTCTTTCCTCCAAGACTAGCCATCACAAGAAATCAATGAAAATAAAAAAAGAAAAGAAATCAATAGCTCCAGGGGGAGCAAGGCTTATCCATGGAGGGTGCCTCCATTTGAACTCAGCAGTTGATCTTGTAGATATATTCTGTAACACAACGTTTTACAACCCCTCTCACCAAACCCTTTTCTAACCTAATCACCTAAGGGGAGATGGAGTGGAAAGTAAGTTTTAAAAAAATAATTGGAGCAGAAAGGAATGCTTTTTGGAAATAAAGCAAAAAAGGAAGCATTTCTGCATCCTAGACGCTTTCCTCGCATCACCTGTGCTAAGATAATGAAAACCGTTACGATCCAGGTACAATAATTTCCAATGTTACAAATCATATAAATAATACTCCTTATCATTCATAAAACACATTGGCACTAATCGTTTGATATGTTTTTCTAACTCACTCCTAATGTAGAACTGATGAACTGGAATTGTTCACCTGCTCATTTATGCATGAAGGAAGTGAGGTTTAAATGACGAGCCAATTTATGTGTGTGTATGTGTGTGTGTGTGTGTGTGTGTGTGTGTGTGTGTGTGTGTGTGTACATACATGCACGTGCAGTGTATAATGTACGGACTAATCCATTTTCTCTTCTACCTTATTCATATAAGCAGCATTTCTCAGTCAAACCCAGAGTTCACCAATATGACTAGTCTTGACAGCTATCTTGCCCTGGGGATCTGCCCTTTCTCTACCTTCCTGGATTGGGATTCTATGTGGGCCACAAAGCCTACCCATCATTTACCTGAGACCTGTGAGCCATCTCCTCAACTTCTAAGGTTCAAATCTCGGTGTTGGACCCATCTCCTTTACTTTTGTTTTCTTATTCTTTTTTTTTTTTTTTGGCTTGGTCATAATATCACAACCAGGTTAAGGTATGACTGGCTCACTCAAAAATCACTCAAATCCCTCCACACCAACGTGTTCTAATAAGGAGGAGGACCCTGCTGACTCTCTGTTCTGTAAAGTCTTACCTTAACATATGAGTTAAAGGATGGAATTATCCTAGTGCGTGATTGTGGATGCTGTTGTTGATGTTGAGGGAGGCTGGCAAATGAGGGGCCAGATCTGAGTCACTTATAATAACACATACAAATCTGAGTGTGGTAGTATATACCTATATTCTCAATATTCGCGAAGATCACAATTTCAAATCCAGCCTGGGCTACAAAGAAACCCAAAGACAACCTGGGCTACCTTGTAAATCCAAGGATAGCCTGGGCTACAGAGTAAGTCCATGGCCACCCTGGGCTACATAGTAAGTCCAAGGCCAACCTGGGCCTCATAGAAAGTCCAAGGTCAGCTTGGCCTACTTACATGACTCTTCTCCAAACAACAACAGGTTTTCTTTTTTCTTTTTTGTTTCTGTTTCTCCTATTTCCTGTATACTGATACCAGTGCTGTGGGCTGGGGGTGTGGGGGAGAACTTTCGTCATGTCTGATGTTCCAGGATCTCCCAAGCGTCACGGCAAACCAAGCAGTGCAGCAAACAAGTCTGTTTCGATTTTTGCAGAAAAACATGACACATGGGAAGTGCTGTCTGAGGAAATGGCTCTAAGATGGGACAACGCCTCGGGAGACTGGGCTTGGAAGTGCTGTGCTTCCATTCAACACTACATAATCTCCATATGGCCACCCTGGAAATCTTGTCTGATATTAAACAGATTATAGGAGAGACAAGTTGAGTATAAACACCATCATCAAAAAGGGTTTAAACGATGAATAATTTTTTTTTTAATTTTTGTCCATGGTACCAGGTTAAGTGTTCTGCATAAACTCTAAAACAGGGCAATTTCTTTCTTTCTTTTTTTTTAATCGCCAAACAGAATGGACCTTATATTTTTCTATCTAGGTCTAATAGAGAAAACAAAATATCATTATTTGCTTTAAAAAAGAGATCTCATTGTGTTTCATTGGCTTTTTTTTGTTAATTTCTTATTTTTAGAGTTTTGGGGTTCATTTTTAAGAATTATTTTCATTGAATTAATTATTTTCTTATTTTCTAGTGTAGATAAAAATTTAGGTTGCTGATCTTTGTTTCTAATCTAAGAATTAGTGTTGTAAATAAAATTTTTTCTTAGCACCTTCATAGTTATGTCTCACACATTTTGATAGTATGTTTCCTATCTTAGTCTTTTTTTCTTACTGTTACATAGTTTCATTATTTCTTGAAATATGTATTACTTGTAATGTGTAATTTAATGTTTCTGGACTGGGAGACTCCTGTTGTCACTCATTGAAGACGTCTATTTTAGTTTTCTTGTATTAGCAGAACACATCCAGAGGGGCTGGAGATGCAGCTCAGTGGACAGAGTGCTCACTTGGCTCTCACACAGCTCTGGGCTCCTCCTACAGAACCTCATCAGCCTGGTGTGGTGGTCCATGCCCATAGTCCCATTACCTGGAGGAGAACAGGAGTTCAAAGTCATCCTTGGGTGCATAGTGTGTTTGTGGCCAGCCTGGGCTACATGAAACCTGTATAAACAAATATGTCTCACGAGACATCCTTTCTTAGGCATTTGCCACACTTTGTTCTGTGGTTTCTGAGTGTCTGAAAAGTCCAGGGTACTTGAAGGAAAAGAACATCCTGGTGCTACTAGGGACTGTCAGTCAGAGACATTGGCTGGTGAAGCCACCTCATCCCAGCTGGTTTTCCGCCTGCTTCTGTTGCTAATGGGCTGATGCGTGTCCACAGCTTTACTCATGATCGCCTGCTTCCATTTAGCTGTACCCATTCTTGCTTCCTGCAGAGGCTGTGATGGAGTAGTGACACAAATTATTGGGGTCTCCTTCCAGCCCACTGATTCTCTCAACAATAAGTTCTTTCTCTGTAGAAATGGTTTTCTGTTGCCTACATTATCAGAAATAAATATAACACTCTTTTCTGTTTTATTTTGACACTGGGTTTCATTATGTAGGTAGGGCTGGCCTGAAACTCACTTGATAAACCAGGTAGGCATTGAACTCAGAGAGATCAGCTTGCTTCTGAGTGCTGGGATTAAAGGGGCATACCTGGCTCCTTCTTTTTTTTTTAATTTTTTTTTAAATTTATCTCTATGGTGTGTGTGTGGTGTGTGTGTGTGTGTGTGTGTGTGTGTGTGTGTGTGTGTGTGTATGTGTGTGTGTGTTTTGACCCAGGAGTCCATCAGATCCTCTGAACCATGGTCCTCTGCAAGAGCAACCAGTGTTCCTGAGCAGTGAGTCATCTCCCCAGCCCCTTCTGCCTGCTCTAAAATACACTTCATTGTTCATCCTGCCCAGACTTGTCTTTAATTCCTACTCATAGTGTTTGCTTTAATTCAGTTAGTTCCTATTTGATTTTTTATTGTTTCTTCTATTACCTCACAAGATGATGTGTATACTTTTGATTTGGAAGTTTCTCATTGACGACGCTTGAATCCTGCCTTTAAAATCCTTGCTGACAATTCTGACAAGGGTTTTCTCTTGGTGCCACCACCAGGGAACTGGTTTTTCTCCTCTGCTTTTCATTTAGGGGGATGGTCATGGTGTGATGTGATTTCCATTTTGACATCATTTTTCTAAGATGTCAGTGGTCCTGACACTGTGGGTGCAGTGGCTGTTTATCCTTCATAACCTTTTGGTGGTGTTTTGGTTTTTCTGGATTTGCCTGATTGAATAAAAGGGATTATACCTCCAGTACATACCAACAGGCATGTTTTAGAGGAGTCAAGAAGAGTGGTTCTCAACATCCCTAACCTAAACTTTTAATACAGCTCCACCAATTATAAAATTGTTTCATTGCTACTTCATAACTATAATTTTGCTATAGTTATGAATTGTAATGAAAATGTCTTATATACAGGATATATAATATGTGACTCCTGTGCAAGAGCCATTTGAGCTCCCAAAGGGGTCTCAATCCAAGTGTTAAGAAAAACTGATCAAGACTTAGTGGGATGCCTTTCCCAACGTAGATGGGTTGCCCAGTGTTGCCGGGGACAAGTCTCCATCTCTTGAAGGCAAAAGATCTTCCAAGATCAGGCTTTTTCCTGGGTCCCTCTGTAATAGTGGGCACACTCTGTATGGTTACTGATGTATCAATGAATCCAGGCAGTTTTCTTTTACATCCTCGAAGATGAGGATTATAAAAAGAGTTCTGCTAGTCAAAAGCAGTGGCGGAAAATATCCCTAGAGATCTTTCCCCTACCTAATGGCTTCTTGCCCCCAGAAGGCCAACAGTAGATGTCTGCAAGCCTCTCAAGCTGCATCTTCACAATCTTCACTCTTCCTCTGTGCTGTTCCTTTCATGAAGAGCACACACTCTAACACTGAAACCATCTTTTCTTCAGTCAGCACTAACAACCTATTACTCTCTGCCAGCTTTGCTTTCCCATATGACCTGGCTGCTCACAATTCTGAGGCATGTTCACACTTCTATGGACAAACAGAATGTCACCGTTTGTCTCGTCTATAATGACGCAGATTGGGTATGATTCTGCTTCAGAAGCCTGTAAATCCATGATGAAGAGACCATCGGCAGAGGAAGGAGTTCTTGTGTGATGTTGTCACCACAGACAGTATCCAATGGGCTAGGAAGACAAGAGAGGGAGCCAAACTCACTTTCATAATTGAACATTTTTCCACAAAAGAATCATTAATGGATCTTTATTTGTAGGTCGCATCCCTCTTGACCTAGTCAATTCTTCACAACTACATTCCCACTGGTGATTAATCTTCAGAAAATTACTTTTGGGAAAACACATTCAAACCAGAGATGACGGTGAATATTTGGATATCTATAGTGGGGGTGGGCATTATTCTTCCCAGGTGGTGTACCCTTAAGAACTCTAACTACCTCCTTCCCCACAATAGCCTCAATGAATGACGTGGATTCTGGGTGATTGATGAGGTACACACACCAAAGCTCATTGCCGTATCCTGTCACCAGTATCAAGCTCAAAACAGCAAGAGCCACCTGTGGGAAGGAAAATATGAATAAACCTTACGGTATCTCTAAACTATAAACCCACAATTTAATCAAAACATTGTTTTAGACTCAATTCGTTTATATCGATGTCCTTTAAATGTACAAGTCAGTGCGCTTGCTTGTGACTCATTTTACAGGTTTATACTCTACATTAGCCATCTTCATCCTCACAACTCACCTCCATTTCCACCTGCACACACACACACACACACACACACACACACACACACACACACACACACATCCTGCTGCTCCCCTTCCTCTTCCTAAATGCCCCCTTTCACGTAATATCCCTTATTAAAATCTAAATTTCACAATCATCTGTTTGAGTCTGGCTTGTTTCAGTTAACATATTGTAATTTACAGTTCCATCTGTTTTTCTGAGAACAAAACCCTTTCCTCTTACACATAGATGAAAATCACATCAATGTACATCACATTTTTAAACCATTCATCCAGTGATCAACAGCTAATGTTATTCCAATGACTTGCCTATTGCACACAGTGTGGCAATCAAAATGGATGTGCAGGGTCCTGGTTAGTTTTTATTGTCAGTTTGACTCAACCTGGGAAGAAGGAGCCTCAGCTGAAGAATTGCCTTCATGAGATTGGCCTTTGGCCACATCTGTAAGGAATTTTTTTGATGGTTGATGTGGAAGGGTGTAGTCCACTATGGGGAGTGTCATCCCCTATGAAGGTGGCCCTGGGTTGTAGGAGAAAGAGAGAAAGCTGAGTAGGTCATTGATAGCAATCCAGTACCCAGCATTTCTAAGTTGTCTCTGCTTCCTGCCTCTAGAGTCCTGCCTGAGTTCCTGCCCCAACTTCGCTCAGTAACAGACGGGAACCTAGAAGATAGAGTGAGACAAACTCTTTCCTCCTCAAGTTGACAGCTATGATGAGATTATTCTTCTTGTTGCCCACTTGTTCTTCACTTTTTTGAAAGTTGTTTCTGTTTATTGTTCTTAGAAAGAAGATATTACATGTTTTCTCATGGGCTCTCTGTCTCTCTCTGTGTCTCTCTCTGTCTCTGTCTCTCACTGTATTTGTGTGTTTGAGTGTGTATATGTGTAGGTTTGTGTGTGTGTTTGTCTCTCAGTGAACCACAGCCCACCATTTTGACTAGTGTGGCTGGCCAGGATGCTCATGGCAATTCACCTGCCTCCACCCTAACATGTTGCAGACATGATTAGCCAAGCATGGGGTTTTACAAAGGTGCAGAGAGAATTTGAAATCTTTGGGCTTGCAGAGCAAAGGCCCCTGCCCACTGAGCTATCTTCCCAGTCCCCATCAGGATATGGTCTATCGCAACCTTCATGCCCTTCCTTCTGCTGTGTGTGTGTCTCAGTGTCCGAAGGGATGTTCTCTCACATAAACGGTTTCACCCCCACATGGCTCTGTGCTTACACCCAGAACAGAGTGTCTCTTTTACCAGGAGAACTAATTCAGAGGTGGACATGTTCTTATTGCAGCCTCTAAGGTATAGAGAAGACTGTCTGCATCTTCAAGGCTTGGGCTTTCTTACCCTGTGAACTGAAAGCTGGTGTCCCACCCTGGAGGATGGATAAAGGAGAGAAGGATGCGGGAAAGAGAAGGAGGCAAAGGTGTAGGGGAGAGGTTGAAGTCACATTAAAAGTTCCAAGTTAGCATCAAACCTGAAGAGTAGAGAGGGAGAAATTGACAGTGTCACTGCTGTCACCACACACGCACACACACACACACACACACACACACACACACACAGACACACAGACACACATACACAGACACACACAGACACACAGAGACATAAACACACACACACACACACACGCACGTACACACACACACACATGTCTGCTGTGCCTCAGGTGTCATTCCCACACTAAATAAAATGCTCTATTAGGCTTAACTGTCCCTCTCACGAGTAGCCTGTAATTAAATACCCGCCTTTTGAAATCCTGCTAGTCTGAAAGAAAGCCATTTGAGCATTTTCCTTAGCTGATGAATAACACGGACCAGTGGTCCTTGATAAACAGGCCTGTTCTAAAGTGATGCATGAGAAAAAGTAAACACGTCTAAAACTATTGATGTGGGATTAGATCCCACATCTCAGGCCTCACTCAGTAGACTCTGTCCCCAGCAGGGTGCAGAGCCCAACTAGGACCAGCTGCAAGACTGGTCTTCCAGAGGGTGTAAGATCCAGGAGGGCCACTTCAGGGACTCTGTCAGACCTCGCTTTTCCCAGAACAAATGCTGTTGCTGCACATGCTGAGACACTGAAGCGAAAGAGTGAGGACAAAACAGCTCCCTTTGGGACTATCTCTCCTAAGGAAGTTACCCATCAGGGCCAGAGGTTTTTCACTGCTGCTTCAGGGCCTGATCATGGCTGTGATGGCTGTCTGTGGTGGTGACCTTTTCCTCATAAAGTTCTTTCTAAAGAGTTATTTGTCTCCTCTTCCTTCACATGGAACCCACCATGCCATTTCCATAACAGATGTCAGCGTATCTTTTTAAAGAGAACACAACTCAATCCAATTCTACCCTCTGGCATCAAAAACGCTTGTCATTTTCATAGCCAAGTACTTCAGAGTCCAGACTCGCTCCTGAACCAAAAATCTCATCTAAATCAGTTCCTGGTGAGACTCAGGTATGATTCCCCGTGGGGCACATCTCTGCACCATTTATGAGTCTACAGAATCAAGAAAGCAAGATGCATGCTGCAGCTAGCAGAAACTGGTTAACCATAGCCTCTGATCAACTCAGCATAACTTGAAGAGAGAGAAAGACAGACAGAAAGACAGACAGACAGACACACAAGTGAGGGGGGGCTTAACCATTGTCTTATTGTGTTATTGTGTTGGTCTATGGGCAGGCCCATGAGGAATTGCCTTGATTGTTGACTGACTTAGGAGGGACAAGCCCACCGTGGGCAGCACCATTCCCTAGACAGGTCGTTCTGAGATGTATAAGAAAGCTAGTTGAGCTGGAGCAAGCCATCAAGCAGAGTCCCTTGGTGGCATCAGCCTCCAGAACTTGTTGTGGTTCCTACTCTGACTTCCCTCCATGACCTGAAAGTTGAAGTCAAAACATTTTCCTCCCCTACACTACTTTCCATCCAAGCATTTTATCACAGCCACAGAAAGGAAACTAGAACAGACTCCATGGGGCAGCAGGGAGGACTGAGGCCTCACAGATTCACAGGAGCCTGTGCTTGCAGCTTCGGGCTCTTCTATCACTGTAAGCCACAATGACCTGGGCAGGCTCAAGAGAAGGAAGGACAGTCGGCATTACCGAGGAGACGACACAGTCACTACCGTCCTTATTCCACGGACAAGAAAGAGTGCTAATGACCCAGCAGTTATAACGTTTAGCAGTGGGAACAGAAAGAGAGGAGGAACTTCACGCTTTCCACAGGGCCAAGAAGAGGACAAGAGGCAGAGGTGAAGCTGGACTCTGTAGTACATTTCCTGTGTGGTCTCCCTTCCCCTACCTTGTAAACAAACAGAAGGTTCTAAGTCAAGAAATAAAGAAGAGAGCCACAAGAGGAAAGAAACCCAAGTATCTCAATAATGCCCCTGCCTCAGCTGCACTGCCCAGAGGTTTGTGCGTCTGTGGACATGGCTATGAGGACCTGCATTGATTGTTCACTGACTGAGGAGGTTCAAACCCATTGTGGGTGGTACCATTCCCTAGGCAGGTGGGTTATGAGCTATATAAAAAGACCCAGTCTTGGAGCTTGTCTGCTGCTCATGTGTTTTTTTGGTTTTTTGTTTTCTAACTGACAGAGAGGGCTACAGTATTGCCTACAGCAAAGCATTTAGCCTGCTGCGTAAAACTCAGCATCTTACTGTAAAACAACTCAAGGAAAATTCCAGATCTCATTAAACAGATAGTGGCCACATTCACCCCTTCTCCAATTTCTAGTTGTTAATGAATTTTTAAGCTTTTGTTATCCCACCTTAACCAAAACACACTCTGATCTTCATAAGACTGCTGGCACTCAAGTAGTGCAAGCCACCAGACAGAGGACAGAGGTAAGAAATCCAAACATCCACTGCAGTTCCCAACTCAAATGCTTACAGAGGCCTTGTCAACCTTCAGTCAAAACAGGCATCAAGTTTCTCTCATTACCTACCCTTTAATTGTCAAAATATTTGCACGTCTAAGTTCTTTCTGTTAAAGTGTTGGAGGGACTTCTTTCTACTTTAAGAGCCATTTACTTTAGTGTTGTTAAGCAGAGAAGAGGACAAGCCAGTCGACATTTACTCTAATAAGTGATTGGTGTATGCCTGAGGCTGTCCATGTTTCTCCAGTAACTATAAATCTAGATGCCTTTTACTTGCAGGATGTAGGAAACGAGCCTTCTACCCAATCCTTCCTTTGTAATTCAGCAGTTCTCATGATCACTCTGGCATCCACCTCCTATGAGATCAGAAAGACTGTCCACGATCCCTTTTCCATTAAGGATCAGACCCCAAAGGCTGGAGAGATGGCTCAGCAGCTAAAAGCCCTGTCAGCTCTTGCAGGGGACTCAGGTTTAATGTCTTGCACCCACATGGCAGCCCCCACAAATCTGTAACTCCGGTTTCAGGGAAGATCTTCTGCTGGCTTCCCTGAGCTCCAGGCATGCCCAAGGTACATATACATGCATGCAAATAAAACACCCCTAGACATAAAGTATATATATATATATATATATATATATATATATATATATATATATATATATATATATATGTATGCCTTAGAAGACAAGGAGGAAAAGTAAAAAAAAAAGAAGAAAGAGAAGAGAAGGAGGCAGTCCTATGAAAGCCACAAAAACACTGTATTCGATTTTTTTTTATTTACTCACTTTATTTTTGAGTACACTGTAGCCATCTTCCGACACACCAGAAGAGGGCATCAGATCCCATTACAGATGGTTGTGAGCCACCATGTGGTTGCTGGGATTTGAACTCAGGACGTCTAGGAAGAGAAGTCAGTGCTCTTAACCGCTGAGTTATCTCTCTACTCCCCTGATTATTTTAACTTTGTAGTCCATAAGTCCAAGCTCTTACTTTGAAGGAAATGCCGGGAGTATGTGTGCACTCTGTATATCATTAATCTGGTGTTGATGTGTTGAGACAGGTGGATCCTGGGGGTTGGGGGGCCAGCCTATCTAGCCTAACTGTGGAGATCCAGGACAATGAGAGACCTTGTTTCAGATGATGTGGGTGGTGTTCCCGAGACTGACACCAGTCTTTCAGCCTCCACAAACATGTGCACACAACCGTGAGTACACATGATGTATACATTACAAAAATGAAAAATGAACTGTGGAAATTCAGTAAAGAAAGCTCCTTTCCAGATGGTGGGGTATAGAGAGGATTGCTTCTCCGAGTATAGTTATCTCTGAAGAGGAAGTCAATAAATGACTCAGACAAGAGCCTTTGAAATATCAGCTGCCAACCCAGGGGACAGACCTCCTCTCTGGCTGCAATTACCATCTTAACATGGCTCCACATTGTCTCCTGGGACCCAGTTTTCCCCTTCCCCATTGTTCTGCCCTACTTTGAGCCTAAGAACCCAAAGAGCTACCCAAGAAAGGAGGGGAGAAAGGACACGAAGAGCTGGAGAGGAGGCTGCCGGTAATCCAGTCATATACACAGACCATTCCATTGGCACTCAGTCCACGATTGCCAGGCAATATCACTGAGCTGGATTTCAGGAGGCAAAGGCAGGGTTTAATAATCAAATAGGTGGCAGTCTTTACCACAGTAAGTTCAGCCAGCAGTGAACACAGTCAGAACACAGAAGAAGATGGCACCTGTCTGTGAACTGTGAACTCCTGAATGGGTGTGCAAGCTTGTGTAGAAGGACTGTGTTTCTGTGTGTGTGTGCGTTCGTGCATTGTTATTTAAGCTAGGTTTATTTCTTTTATTTTCTTATATTATTAGTCCTGGGACTACTTCATGACTTAATAAGTCTTACCAATATTTCTTCTGCTGTGCCTCTTAGCTCTGAAAACCCCTGCTGGTCACCCAACGATGTGCTTTCATTGTCAAATATTTCAGGGGTCTTGTGGGTGAGACCCTTTGTGTGAAGCCCAATAGACAAGAAGAGAACAGAAGCCTCACCTAGGCTAAAGGAAGCGGGTACAACATTGTCTGAAATGATTCAGGGTGGCTTAGCACGCGGATAAAAGAACGTGATGTGAGTACTGAGAGCAAGCTGGACACACAAATGAGACATTGAACCCCACACAACCCCCCCACCAAAGGGTGCCTGCAGGTTTAGGTTTAAAAGGAGCCTTCCAAGGACAGCCGAAAGGAATCAGTACTGAGTCTGTTTGGACGTTGGGGAGAATAGAAAGCCTTTGCCTCTGCTCTCAGTAGAAGAGACGGCAGTAAACTGGGTTACAGATATGTAGGGCTATTGGCAGAAGCAGATTTAAAGAAAAGAACTTTACTCATCGGCTTTGATTTGAAATCTTATTATCGCAAATGGTGGTTATTAGATAAAGATGCCTCACACATCCTCCGTTCAGTAACAATGGCACTTTCAGCTCTTTTCAGCTGGTTAGGTGTTAATGGATTTAAAGTCTTTTAATAATATCTACTAAATTTTTTTTTTTGCTCTCTCCCAGGGCAAGGTAGTAGCAAAACTCGCTGTATGGCCATTATCTGAAGCCTGGACCAGAAAGATAATGGCCCAAGGTTTACAAGGCAGGTGGGAACGATCAATTATACCCCCACAACTGACAGCACAGCTCTGTTACATGATCAGCAGGAGTGCTGGAGTTAACCTGGATTTCAGGACCAGCAGATACCCGCTGTGTCCACTTGGGCTTCTCCGGGTGCAGGTCTGTCTCTTGTGGCAACAGGCAGGGTGCATCCTACCAGCAACTCTGAGGAGCAGCACGAGGACACTTCATGGAAACCAGGGCAGGAGAGAAGAGAGGAAAGGTGTCCTTCTCTGGCTCATAGACAAGAGGTCAGAGACCTGAGTACCTGCTTCAAACTGAGTACAGAGCCACTCCCACCATGTGTGTATGAACTCTGCTGGGGTCTCCAGTCTATGATAATATTCACTTTCGGTCCATCATTTCTTACCAGAAGGAGAAGACACCCAGCTCCATCTAAAGTGACACTGAGAAGCAGGCTGGTTACGGCTTGGAGGACAAGACTAAGTAGCAACAACACAGACATACACTTACATGTACACAGACATGCATGACACATATATCCACATGCATATGCACACCAAGAACATGTGCACACATGCATGCATGCACACATAAGCATACATACATGGAACACAATGATAAATTTATAAATACACATATACATATTAGCGTCTGTGCACTTAGTTTCACACATCTTTTCTGCTAAGACCTGCCCTATGCTCCCTCCCTGAAGTAGAGACAAAGAGTCTAAAGGGCTAACTTTGGAGTCCAGACTACAGTGAGAGGGTAATGAGCCAGAGTAGTAATCAGCCCCTAATGGGAACGCCAATAGCAGTACTGACACCCTGTCAAACAAGTCTGCAGAAGGACTGGAGTTCTCTCATGGAAATCCAGAGAAGCCAGGAGCCCTGTGCTGTCTGAGTCACACCAACACTCAGAGTCCTCAAGCAAATGCAGAAATGCCAGAGCACACCAGGACAATCCTCACCAAACACAAGAGCCCTCTAGGTTTGGCACTGGGCTGGGGACAGGTGTCAAGGAGACTAAAGGCTTTTCTGAAGTGATAAGAATCTGCCTTCCACCGGGCCCAGTTAAGACATTTAAAATGGAAATAATGGGGCATTTCCTACCCACTAAGTGGCTAATGGTCCCACTAATCACCAGGTCTTCCTGAAGGGCCTATGTGAGCAGCTCAGACCTGACCCAGGGCTTCCAAAACTCCACACTTATCTAGACATTTCCTGTAACACAGACTTTGCAACAAGGGAATTTGAAGGGAGGGAATGAGGGATGGATTTGAACAAATAGGCCTTACATACATCTATATAAATTCTCAAACAATAATAAATGAGATTAAAAAGAAAACAACTGTGGTTGGGGATTTGGCTCAGTGGTAGAGTGCTTGCCTAGCAAGTGCAAGGTCCTGTGTTCGATCCCCAGCTCTGAAAAAAAAAAGAAAAGAAAAAGAAAACACTTCATTCAAGGCCCACTGCCTCCTTTGGTCAGCATTTTGCTACAGGCTATTGAGATGCTAAGCAGGTCAAGGCCCTTTCTGCCAGGCCTGAGGACCTGAGGTCCACACAGGTGCAGTAGCAAGCTCACACACACACTAATTAATTAATTAACTAATTAATTAAAGTAAATTACCATTTCTTAATAAATAGAACATTATAAAGCTGTAGCTTACATGAAACGGTCTGCATTATTAGCTGACCCCTGACCTGTTCTCTGTCAGGCTCACCAAAGAGAGGACCATGTGGGACTATCACCATCCTGTGCTTAGCACCTGACAGAATCATGAATGTATCTGTCTGAGGAATGAAGGGCACCCTAGGCAGGCAAAACACCACACAGGTCCAAGAGAGAAGGGTGCCTCAGTGCATGTATGCAAAACCAAAATTCAGATAAGTTCACGAGAAAGCATGAAATAACACACAGCCCGCATTGTCAAACCTGAGCTTTCCCAGAATTAAAATTTGGCTGTTTCTACCTAGCTATTCCTCAGCGGACCAGCAAATGCTTCTTGTCTCATTCTCATCCTTTCCACTCTATTTCTATTTTGTTTAATAATAATTTTAAAAAATCCTAACTATTGGAGAAACACCCGTTTATCAAACAGGAATAAACAGGTGTCTCTTGTTAAACAAGGTGGTTTTAATCTTTCTTGGTACTTTTAGACCTATTTGGGGGAGTTTTGTTATTTTGTTTTTGTTTTTGTTTTCAACATAATGCACACTGCCGCATCATTGAACAAAGACTTGGGGGGAAACGCTGCAGGTTTGGAGTTTGCCCTTGAGATGCCCCTACAAAGTTAGGGAGAGGCACTCTGGCTGTAGTCTCCTTTGTTCTGAGAGGAAAGAAGGGAGCTCTCTGTGGTGATTACAAATACCTGTTTCTCTTTTATCTACTTTTCCCCAGATCCACTCTCCCTGCCTTCTATGCTAATGTCCTGCTCTGGAATTAAATAAATTATTACATATGTGTGTGTGGTTGCATAGCGTGGGAGGTCAGAGGTCAACCTTAGCTGTCTTCCTCAGTCACTGGCTCAACACCCTTCAGTGGTCAAGTTGACTCACGTGGGAAGAAGAGATTGTAGCTGCTTGTTTTCTAATACTAATTGGGTTCCACAAATTAGTTTGCTGGAGAAAGTCTGCACCTAGTTTCTGGGAACCTGCCTGCAGTTAATTCTGATTGGTGAATACAGATGGTAGCTGCCAATAGCGAGGAAGGAGACAGAGAGAGAGAGAGAGGGAGAAAGAGAGAGAGAGAGAGAGAGAGAGAGAGAGAGAGAGAGAGAGAGAGAGAAAGAGAGGGAGGAGGGAGGGAGGGAGAGAGGGAGGAAGAGAGAGAGCGACAGAGAGAGACAGAGAGTGAGAGACGGGATTTAGGGTTTCTGGGCTTGGGTCCTTGAGCAAGCAGGACAGAGAGGTCCCGATGCCTCAGGGGAGTGTGGAGGAGGGGAGACAGAGGCTTCCATGGAAGGGAAATAACATGCAGAAGGGCAGAGCTGACTTATAAAAGGGCTAAGAAATCATGGCCCAGAGGGCTGCTCATTGGAGTCAAGAACAGACAAGATGAAGCATAGAAATTAGTAAATAGTAACTTGGAGATATTGCTGGGGGGTAGATTCTAACAGCATGGAGGGTAGGCAGCTACCCAGCTATGGGCTGCTTTAGATATAGTGGCTGGGCGTGTTTCTTTCATTCGGGAACAGAAACCATTGAGGTGTGTAACCCCGCGTTGGGATTTATTAATTTTTTTACTACAGGGAACCTCAGCTGAGGTTTTGCCTCCATTTCATTTGCCCATGGACAGATCTTTGAGTCATCTTTTGGAATAATGATTGGTGTGTGGAGACCCACTCTGGATGGCGCCACCTCTGGGTGGGCGGTCCTGGTTACAGAAGAAAGCACAGTGACCAAGCAATGAGCAACAAGCCAGTAACCAGTTGTTCCTCCATGGCCTCTGCTTCAGATGCTGCCTTCAAGTATCTGCCTTGAGTTCCTGCCCTGACTTTCTTCCTGATTGGCACTGATCAAGCTGAACTCAACCCTTTCCTCACTGAGATAGTTCAGGCAGTATTTCATCAGAGCAAAGAGAAGAAACTGAGACAGTTCCAACCTGCCTTGCTTTGTTTCCTTGCAACACAGTCTCACATTTACACACAAAACATGCCAGTTGAACAGGTAGACCAGAGAACTTCGGGGATGCATCTGTCCACCTCTCTGGTACCAGGATTCCAGGCCACCATGTCTGAATTATATTTTTTAATGTGGATTCTAGGGACCGAACTCAGACCCTCATACTTTCATGGCAAACACTTTACTGGCAAAGCCAGCTCCTTAGCCCAAGAACCCCACCTCAGAACCTTTGAAAGCCATTCCTCTGTCAGACCACAATCTCTCTTTAAGGCACAGGTTCATTCCATGACAATGACATGTGGGTTAAATTTCTAATCAGAAGACAGGAAGCCATATTGAGTTTCAAAGGATTTTGCATTGTTTCTCAATAGGGTGGCATTTTGCATTTGAAAAATGTGAAGTTTCTGGAAGAAACCTTATCTGCCTTATGCTCCACAAAAAAAAAAATACCTTTAGTCCATGAAGTATAACTTAATACCCACAGTCATCATGAAGAGGGGAGGGGTGGATATCATCTGTGTTGTGTGGTCCTGAGAAAGGTCAGATATTTAGAAGAAAAATATCAAACATTTAATGGTGAGAGTGGGAGATAAAAGAATGTAACTTTAAAATTATATTGACTTCACTCCTCTTTGGCAGAAACATTTTAAATAATATTCCATTGTCCTTCTAGTGTGTGTCTTTTAATTATTGTATCAGATACATCTCCTGGGACATTGGCCCTTATTTGAGTGTGTGGTTGCTAATTGCTAAGGAGGTCCTGAGGAGGGGCTGGCAAAGTGGGGTTCCGATAGGACAGAAGATGAGTTCAAATGAGGGTGGCAATAATTCTGGCCTTACAAGTGCAAACACAATAAATATATCTGATGGGAATGTGTCTGGTCACAGTAATATAAAACCAATCAGTATCCCTTAATCCCAAGGGTGTGATTTACTTGGGAAGAAGCACCAAAGCACACACAGCATCAGTTCAACAGCCCAGCCATCCCACAGGACTCTTGGCTCATCCATCTTTCTCATCTTACTGCCCTCAGCAGATTGGCTATAATGTAGTCACAAGATGGCGGCTGCATCCCCAGAGAACACATCACACTCCTCCACAGCAGAACTCCAACACTGGATGGGAGGAGGAGGAAGAGAGATGAAACTGTCTTGGATAGCTCCCTCTTTTTGACAGGCAGAAAAAATCTTTCCTCAGAAGATTTTTGGTGTGTCTCAGGGAGTCTTCTGAAGCACCTCAACACCAGTGACATGCACAGAACAAAGCTAGCATGACTGATTCAAATTAATCAGGATCCTTCCGTGGATTAAAGGATAGAAAGTCAGTTATAGTAATATTCAAATGAAACTGGCTATTTGCAGTGAGAATTTTGGTGTATTTGAAAACCTAGAAACATTATAAGAGTACGTTTTTGTTTTAACCCAGGCTGTGGGTTATGTGGTTGCTTCTGATTGTCAACAGTGGCTGACTATGATTTGCCTCGTGCTCTAGTAGGGGTATGATTTTGCCAGCAGCAGATAGATTTTGCAAGTGTGTAACATTTGGAATGCTGGAGACTTTTCAGAGAACATATAAATGCTAGAGCCCCATAGGTGGGCTGCTGTTGGTTGCAGTTTGTTAAATAGTCACTCCCAAAGAAGAAATTAAACATCCTGACAATGAAGATCAAACTTGCTCCCCAAGGAACCTGATGCCCATAATCAACAGGAGGTCTTCTAATGATAATAGAACCCCTTTACCTCTCTCCTGTTTTCTCTCCTATCTAGTGTTAGAGGTTTGAATGTGAAAGAAAGGAGAACCTTCAAAGTAGAAAAAGGAAGGCTACAGCTATTGAATGAAGGTCCATCATCAGCCACAAAGTATAAGGCGTAAGTATCAGGTAACAACAGAGACAATTTTAAGAAACCTGCCAGTTGGATGCCACTGTGATTTAAATGGAATTTAGCAGCTTGGCAAAGAGGTATCTTCTCTTCCCAGTCATTTGGGGACATGTTACAATTCAAGGGGATATCCTTGTTTCTTCCATATGTCTCAGTGTTTCTCTCATTCCTCACACTCTGGTGTCTGAAGTGGAAATTTCAGGTTGTCCTGTGATGGAGACCCATGTGGAGTTTCGTTAAGGTGAGCCACGTGATATTTGGAGAGATTACGAGTATGACTCAGTAGACACTGATGGGGTGCTTGCATTGTTTGCCTGCAATCCCTCCTTGGTCTTGATTCTCACTGACCTTCACTTTATTGAGGTGTGGCAAAGACATCCTGGTATTTCAGCTGGTTCTGGTCACTCCTGCTGACTAGTGCCTGTTTGGTGGAGGCCTGACTGTTTCTGCTAGATTGTGTTACCAGTGCTGATTTGGGTTTGGTGACATTTTTTTTCAACTGGACTATTGGTATCCTGACACTACTGGACTGCACTGCCGGTGTCCTGACAGCTCAGATGGGATTTGACCCAAAGAACTACTTCTAAACAGGTCCACATCCACTTGCCCTATTTATCATGTTTTCTCCCCTACCTTTGGACAGTGGGCTAGAAGGGGACTCTAAGCATTTGAGAATCCTTATTAAAGTAGGTTTGAAAAAAATCTAAGTCTACATGTATCCCCATATAATGTAGGGGTCTCAAACTCGTTTCCATTACAACTTCTTTTCCCTTGCATCTGTTTTTGCAACTATCTTCTCTTTAAAGAAAGTGCTCTGGGGGTTTTCTGAGGAAAATTTGTTACATGCATGGATGTTTAATAACATGTTTTCCCATTTGTGTGTATGCATATATGCATATGTCCTATGTGTGTATGTGTTCATGTGTGTGACATGCAGGCCAGAGGACCAATTTACCTTGTTTTTGACCCAGGTTCTCTCTGTGGTCTGAATCTTACCAGTAGAGGCCAGAAGGGCTGGCAATAAATCCCAGGAATTCTCCAACTCTTGGTAAAAGAACTTATACCCATGCTTAGTTTTTTACCTTGTGTCCAGTCCCTCAGGCTCCACTCCAAGCTGTCTCCCTAATCCCAAGCATTGTGTTTGAAAAGGAAACATTAAGTAACAATTAGGACTAATGGACTGACCAGAGTGATTCAAGCACCGTAAGGGCATTATACACAAAGAGTGGGAATTCAGAGCATTGAGATGAGAATTTTAAAAGGAAACATGTGACAGCTTTTAAAATCTTCAGGACAACCCAGAGCCTATTAGGGAAAGCTGAAAACTGTGTCTTCACTCACTCAAGACAAGAATCAATAGAAACCCAAGCTTGTGTCAGCTTATTTCCTATGAAACTGAATAAGCTTGTTTCTTATTTAAGAGGCATAAGCCCTTTTCCCTCCGATGCTGTCACTACTACGCCAAATGCAGCAGGGTATAGTTCCCTACAGCTGTGGGTCTGTGTGTAGACCAGTACCAGATTGTCTCTCATCCCTGTCATACCCCAATGTCATATTGGCACTTCCAATTGACCAGGTGACAGCAATGGTTGGTATCACTTCTGAAGATAAGCAGGAACTTGCAAGGTCACAGAGGAGAATGCATTGACTTTCATCCTGAAATTGGGAAACATACCCTTCCCATTTCTTTTTTCGTTAGATGGGAAAGTCTTGTGCATACCCATCCCTATTAGAGATGTGTCTGTCTTTGGACAATAGAACAAGAATTGCACTAAGACCAGTATTATCTTAAAAAAACATCTACATGAGACTGGTCTCCAAGATAAGTGGTGTGTGTGTGTGTGTGTGTGTGTGTGTGTGTGTGTGTGTGTGTGTGAAGGCAGAGTTAGGGAATCCAGAGAGGAAAGTGGCAAGCAGAACTTGTCATATCAATGAGTCTGATTTCCACTGAAAGACCTTGCTGCGGAGAATCTGATAGGAAAGCAATGGAAATCTATGACATCATATCACACATACACACATGTCTGCACAATAAAACGTCAAACACCTGAGTACACATACATATCTCTCACACACACTAAGAAAGGAAGAAAGAAAGAAAGAAAGAAAGACACATTCAAACGCATGAGTACACATACATCTCTCTCACACCCACAAAGAAAGGAAGAAAGAAAGAAAGAAAGACACATTCAAACACATGAGTACACATACATATCTCTCACACACACAAAGAAAGGAAGAAAGAAAGAAAGACACATTCAAACACATGAGTACACATACATATCTCTCACACACACAAGGAAAGAAAGAAAGAAAGAAAGAAAGAAAGGAAGGAAGGAAGGAAGGAAGGAAGAAAGGAAAAAGAAAGAAATGGATAGATAAAATACATAAGTAGAAACTGCAATTAGGCTCCATTTTTCCGTTTTTGATTTAAAAAGAAAGGGGTTGATCGAAATGCCCTGTTTTGTTCTTTAAGTAGCGCTGAAGACCAAATCCAAGACCTTGTGCAGCTAAATGCTCTTCCTGCAGCCCTATTAGGCGCTCACTGACCTACCAAAGGGCCGGTAGCCCTCTCAAATTGGAGGGATACGGCTATGCCCAGGTCAGAGTTGGATGCAGGTCTCACAGGAAGTCACGGAGATATCGTCTCTCTGACTGGCGCTAGAGTGCGCACGTGGCCCGGAGCCCATCTGTGAGTTCTTCAATCTCAGATAGTCCAGGCAGGGCTCTCCAAACACACAGACCCCAACCCACCCTAAATCCAGAAGGTGGGGACTGAGCCTGAAACAGCCTTGCAACTGTCAAGATTGAGGGATTCTGCCTGCTCCCTCTCCTGCCACCCCAGAGCTGGTGGGAGGGACTGGAGGAAGGTTTTCCTTGTGCACCCTAGAAGAGACCTCAACTCGTACAGAAGTTTTTCTCCGTGCACAGTGGAAGTCAAGTCTTAGGTATCTTAATGGTCACTTTTGCTTTGGGATCATTGGTTGGTGGTGGAGATTTGCAGCAGTGTCTCTGAGGATGTCTTAAAGCGTAAGACATACCGAAAGTGAATCTCTCTCTGACCTGCCCTTTGCTGTGTGGACCTGAACAAAGACATCTCTGAACTTCAGTTCCTTCTAGCCCGGAGACAGGATGAGTACCTCTTCACTGTAGGCTTGTTACAAAGACTGTATACCATCCTATACCTGCAGGCGGCTCAGAGAGCACCTGTTGAGACACGAGCATGAAGCCACCTACGCACAGCTCCAGTATGGATTTTTCAGCTCAGGAAAAGAAATGCTTACTTTTCATTGATCCACCTAATGGCTTACTGTGGCTAATCAGCCTGAACTCCATCCTATTGTGTGTCTGCAGTTTGATCTAACTGTTGATCTAATTACCCAGGTCTAGAATTAGACCATCACCTGGAGCTGGGAGAACTGCTTCAACCATCTACTCCTTCTAATGGAAACCCTGAAGCCTCAAAGTTGCCTTGAGCTGAAATGGCAGGTAGCAAAGGAAATCTTATTTTCCCCCCAAGCCCTAACTAATTATGGGATGTCATCACAGCCCGATTAGTATTTAACCAACAATGTGCTGATTCCTGATACACCCAAAAGCTAAACAGCCATTTAAATGGAGCACGATATTTAAATCTTACTTCATTACCTGCTGATAATAATCTTACAATTATAAATCCAAAGTATCACTCGAACTACATTTGCATATGTAAAAGAATCTGTCCTCATTGTTGTTCCGTGGGACACATGGCTGTTGGTTTGACTTTCAAACCAGAGCTGAATATCCTTTTATGGAGAAATAAAAAACGGAATTTTTCCCTGCAACAAAGCCTGCTTGGAGAAGGGGAAAAATACATCCACACCATAAAAGGGAATCTGGGCAAGCACAAGTGCCATGGATGTCACCTGTGAGATATGAGCCACCTCTGTGTGGTTGACTGATGCTCTCACATTTCTGCTAACAAGTCAGTCGGTACAACAAAAGCCACTTCAGAATTCCCAGACATTCAACACTGATTGTCACAGAAGGGGCAGTGGAGACTGTCAGCCTCTGCAGAACTCTCAGGCTGCCATGGCCTCGATGCCTATATTCTGGCTGTTATATCTCTAGGGCAATTTTCTCCCAGAGCAAGAGAGGGTTTGCGGGGTATCAGCACACGTGTGTGCACATGCACAGAAAAAAACCATCTCGGCAGCTGGGAGTCGTGCACAGTGGAAGGGGAAGTCTCTGGTCCTGCAAAGACTGAACTCCCCAGTCAATGGGATTGTTGGGAAAGGGCAGAATGTGGGGGTGCATCAGGAGAGGAACACCCCTATAGAAGGGGAGTGGGAGGTACTAGGGAAATGTTAGCCTGGAAACCAGGAAAGGAAATAACATTTGAAATGTAAATAAGAAATACCCAATTTAATAAATATGGAATAAAAAATGACACTCCGTCTGGAAGAGGAGAATGTATGATTTCTTTTCAGGATCTGTGGGAAGACTTTGGACACCTGGGCAAATGTGGAATGACCTATAGATCCTTGGAAATATTTGGATAGTTCCAGAAACTCCTGGAAAAGTGGAAGATCCGAGATCTCTATGGCAAGAGAGGAAGGTTTATGTGAACCTGGAATGTGTGGGGAAATTACCTGTCCAAGGTTGCCAGTAGAAGAGTCAGCAGAAGGTGGGCCAGGCACAGTGTGATCTTCTTTGAATCTTTCACTGTTCTCTCCAGTACTTGTTTTGTAGATGTTGCAGGCACTCTGGCTACCAACTCGTCAAAGTCCACATGTACTTCAAACCCAGTAGACATAACTTTTTTTTTCACCTTCCCAAGAATGGGGAATAAAGATGAGGCTACTCTTTTTCTAGTAGCAGGATGTAAGCAGATGTTCTTGTATCCCTGGTCCTCAGCATCGAGATGTATTAAAAATAATTAAAAACTTGTTTTATGTGTTCCCACCACACCTGGTATTTACAATATGTGTCAAAGTATCCAGACTCACCCCGAGTTAAATACTTCTTTAGTTGTATTAATATGTATCCAGCAGAATCTTATATTTCCAATTACTCCTTCCCACCTGCTCTAGCTTGCTGTCTATTTTATATTTACTTCAGATGTGAACATATATTGCTATTATTTCATGTTACAGAGCAATCATTACTGAAAATGCTAATTTTAGTCCTGTTTTAATTACTCTGATCCTCATGCACTGATTTCTGTGTATGGATATGAATTTCTGACTCATTATTTCATCTCCCTAAATGATTATTCTGTAACATTCTTTTTCAAAGTCTACTTTTTAATTTTTAATTATCTCTGTGTGTGTCCGTGTGTGTGGTGTGTGTGTGTGTGTGTGTGTGTGTGTGTGTATACACATATGAGCACGATGTCCAAGAAAGCCAGTAGGGGGAGGTAGATCCCCTGGAGCTGAAATAACAAGTGGTTGTGGGTCAGAGAAAACGGGAGTATGAATCCAAACTCAGATCTTCTGTACACTGGCTGTACACTGTGATCAGAACCTAGGATTCCTCCCGGGTCTCAGCAACATTAAGTGTTTGTTAAACAAAGGAGCTTGTTATTCTTATTTTACAGATGAGATGCCTCAGACAGAGAAAGGTTATGGTAACGGAACACACTGGGATTCCTAACATGGTTTCTGAGAGACTTAATGAGTTGAAGACAGAACAGGAGAGCTTAGGTTTCTTAGGGTTGTTCATACAGGTCTTAGCCACAGAGGATGAAAGGTAACACGTTCAGTATGGCGAGAACAACTCAGATTTAGGTTACTACAACTCAGTGTGGATCCGCTCACATCAACCCCTCCCTGGATGTGTGGCTTGCCTGGAAGAGTGTTAAGACAATTGTACATTGAATCCTGTTTTGATATGCAAGCATAAAAGTTGAGGACAAGTAATTTTTCTATGATTATAGCTATAAAATTGTATTTTTCTTGTGTTTATTATATTTTATTGTATTTATTGTATTTTGATGCACTTTATGTTTGAGACAATATCTTACAACTTAGCTTTTGCTGGCCAGGAATTTGTTTATAAACAAGGCTGATTAGAAGAGAATCTTGAAAAAACATTCTTAGGAGAAAGATAAAGCTAGCCTGGTTATTGCCCTGCCTTGATGGACCTTGCCCTGGGGACCCATGTTAATACAGTATTGTGTGGAAAATACTGATCTACTATTTTTAATCCTCCTCTATTACCCTGCCTGGAAGGAGCCAAAAGAAATCTCACAGCCACCTTACAGCCAGGCAGAAGCAAATCTTGAACTTGAAATCTTGAAAGAGGAGAGTAGGGACAAGAGCTTGTATCCTAAATCAATGTGTATATTCCAGGAAGCAAAAACTAGCCTATAGTGAAAAAGGCATCATCATGGTTTGAATATGCTTCACCCAGGCTTGTCCCAAGCCTCACAACCTAAGTTTGATACCCAGGACCACATGGTGGAAGGAGAGATCTGACCCTCACAAGTTGTCCTTTGACCTCCGTTTGTGTGTGTGTGTGTGTGTGTGTGTGTGTGTGTATGTGTGTGTGTGTGTGTGTATGTGTGCTTACAGACAAAAAATGGACAATTTACTAGACAGATACCAGGCACCGAAGTTAAATCAGGAACAGAAAACCAGGTAAACAACCCCATAATTCCTAAGGAAATAGAAGCAGTCATTAAAGGTCTACCAAACAAAAAGATCCCTGGTCCAGATGGGTTTAGTGCAGAATTCTATCAGACCTCCATAGAAGACCTCATACCAATAATATCCAAACTATTTCACTAAATTGAAACAGATAGAGCACTACCAAATTCCTTCCATGAAGCCACAATTACTCTTATACCTAAACCACACAAAGATCCATCAAAGAAAGCGAACTTCAGACCAATTTCCCTTATGAATATCGATGCAAAAATACTCAATAAAATTCTGGCAAACGCAATACAAGATCACATCAAAACAATCATCCACCATGATCAAGTAGGCCTCATCTCAGGCATGCAGGGATGGTTTAATATACGGAAAACCATCAGCGTGATCCATTATATAAACAAGCTGAAAGAACAAATCCACATGATCTTTCACTAGACGCTGAGAAAGCATTTGACAAAATTCAACACCCCTTCATGATAAAAGTCCTGGAAAGAATAGGAATTTAAGGCCCATACCTGAACATAGTAAAAGCCATATACAGCAAACCCGTTGCTTACATTAAACTAAATGGAGAGAAACATGAAGTAATCCCACTAAAATCATGGACTAAAAAGGGCTGCCCACTCTCTCCCTACTTATTCAATATAGTTCTTAAAGTTCTAGTCAGAGCAATCAGACAACAAATGGAAAGCAAGGGGATACAGATTGGTAAAGAAGAAGTCAAAATATCACTATTTGCAGATGATATGATAGTATATTTAAGTGATCCCAAACGTTCCACCAGAGAACTATGTCAGCAAATTGGCTGGGTATAAAATTAACTCAAATAAATCAGTAGCCTTCCTCGACAAAAAGAAAAACAAGCCGAGAAAGAATTTAGGGAAACGACACCCTTCATAATAGACCCAAACAATATAAAGTACCTCGGAGTGACTTTAACCGAGCAAGTAAAAGATCTGTACAATAAGAACTTCAAGACACTGAAGAAAAAAATTGAAGAAGACCTGAGATGATGGAAAAATCTCCCATGCTCATAGATTGGCAGGATTAATATAGAAAAAAATGGACATTTTTCCAAAAGCGATCTACAGATTCAATGCAATCCCCATCAAAATACCAATCCAATTCTTCAAAGAGTTAGACAGTACAATTCACAAATTCACCTGGAAGAACAAAAAAACGAGGATAGCAAAAAGTATTCTCAACAATAAAGGACTTCAGGGGGAATCACTATCCCAGAACTCAAGCAATATTACAGAGCAACGGTGATAAAAACTGCATGGTATTGGTACAAGGACAGAAAGATAGACAAATGGAACTGAATTGAAGACCCAGAAATGAAGCCACAGCCCTAAGGGCACCTGATTTTTGACAAAGGAGCCAAAAAGATTCAATGTAAAAAAGATAGCATTTTCAGCAAATGGTGCTGGTTCAACTGGAGGTCAACATGTAGAAGAATGAAGATCGATCCATACTTATCACCTTGTACAAAGTTGGATCAAGGACCTCCTCATCAAACCAGATACACTCAAACTAATAGAAGAAAAACTAGGGCATCATCTCGATCACATGGGCCCAAGAAAAATTTTCCTGAACATAACTCCAATGCCTTATGCTCTAAGATCAAGCGTGGACAAATGGGATCTCATAAAACTGCAAAGCTTCTGTAAGGCAAAGGACACTGTGGTTAGGAAAAAACTTGCAACCAACATTTTGGGAATAGATCTTTTCAATCCTACAACAGATATAGGGCTTATATCCAAAATATACAAAGATGTTAGACCGCAGGGAGACAAATAACCCTATTAAAAAATGGGTTCAGAACTAAACAATGAATTCACAGCTGAGAAATTCCAAATGGCTGAGAAACACCTAAAGAAATGTTCTACATCTTTAGTCATAACGAAATGCATATCAAAACAATCCAAAGACTTCACCTTACATCAGTGAGAATGGCTAAGATCAAAAACTCAGGTGACAGCAGATGCTTGCAAGGATGCGTAGAAAGAGGAACACTCTTCCATTGTTGGTCGAATTGCAGACTTGTACAACCACTCTGGAAATAAGTCGGGAGGTTCCTCATAAAATTGTACATTGACCTGCGTGAGGATCCAGCTCTACCTCTCTTGGGCATACACCCACAAGTTGCCCCAACATATAAAAAAGACACGTGCTCCACTATGTTCATAGTAGCCTTATTTATAATAGCCAGAAGCTGGAAAGAACTCAGATGCCCTTCAAAAGATAAATGGATACAGAAAATGTGGTACATCTATGCAAAGGAATATTAATCAGCTATCAAAAACAATGCCTGTATGAAATTCATAGACAAATGGTTTTTACTGGAAAATACTATCCTGAGTGAGGTAACACAACTACAGAAAAACACACATGGTATGCACTCATTGATAAGTGGCTATTAGCCCAAATGCTTGAATTACCCTAGATGCATAGAACACATGAAACTCAAGACAGATGATCAAAATGTGAATGCTTCATTCCTTCTTTTAACGGGGGAACCAGAATACCCTTGTCAGGGAATAGAGAAGCAAAGCTTAAAACAGAGACAGAAGGAACACCCATTCAGAGTCTGCCCTACATGTGGCCCATCCATATACAGCCACCCAATTAGAAAAGTTGGATGAAGCAAAGAAGTGAAGGCCGACAGGAGCCGGATGTAGGTATCTCCTGAGAGACACAGCCTGAATACAGCAAACACAGAGGCGAATGCCAGCAGCAAACCACTGAACTGAGAATAGGACGCCCGTTGAGGGAATCAGAAAAAGAACTGGAATAGCTTGAAGGGGCTTGTGACCCGTTATGAACAACAATGCCAAGCAACTAGAGTTTCCAGGGACTAAGCCACTACCTAAAGACTATACATGGACTGAGCCTGGACTCTGACCTCATAGTTAGCAATGAATATCCTAGAAAGATCACCAGTGGAAGGGGAAGCCCTTGATCCTGCTACGACTGAACCCAATTAAACGTGATTGTTCTGAGGGGGGCGGGAAGGGGGGAGGATAGTGAGGGAAACAGGCATATATAAGAGGAGGGGGAGGGGCTAGGGGGATGTTGGCCGGGAAACCGGGAAAGGGAATAACAATCGAAATGTAAATGAGAAATAATCAGGTTAATAAAGAAAATAGGAAAAAAATTCTAACAGAATTATGCATATCATTCATTCTGCACTAGATATATAGTGAATGTCTGTGGGATCAGGGTATGAGGTGTTATCTTTCTGATGAATGTGTCTGCAAGTGTATTAAGACAAAAGGCTTTGATATGTCCTTATTTAAATTAAAATAAATTATTAGTCTATTAAGAGAGATTATAACAGAGCTTGACAGTAATAAAGAGGGTCTAACTTCAGCACTGAGCCAAAGGGATACAGGGAGAGGATAATGGAAAGTGATGGGTACTCCAAAAAAAATGGAGAGAATTGACTTTGTCAGCTGTAAGCTGGTTTTTGAAATTACATTGGCAGAACAATGGAATGGAGATGGGGTATTGAAGGAGACACTTTAATGAATCAAAATACCAAAGTTTTGGAAATAATTCATCTCAAGTATATATTGAAGATGGAGAAATAGATCACACCTACAATGGTCTTAATGTACTTCTAGAAATTTTAAAATCAAAAAGTTGGAGATCATCTAGAATCTTTCCCCAAATTGAACAATGATGATTTGCATCCTTACTCTCTTCTTACAAAGAAAATATTCATGGAATGGGTTTTGAGAAGGCTTCATTTCCCAACAAAGGAGACTCACTGAGATGCAGGTCTAGGCTAAGATGATGTTCATTTGCATGTGTTCCATTACACATTCAGACATAGTAACTGTGTTTCTATGACTCTTCAAATGTGGACTTGATTAGACTAGGTACACTGTTAATTGAGGGCATTTTCTCATCTGTGACATAGATGAGGCACACTGATAATAGTGGATATCATCTCATCTGTGTCATAGACTAAGTACACTGATAATTGAGGACACTTTCTGATCTGTGACATACACTAGGTACACTGATAATTGAAGGACATTTTCTGATTTGTGACATAGACTATGTACACTGATAATTTGAGGACATTTTATGATCTGTGACATAGACAATGTACACTGATAATTGAGGACATTTACTCATCTGTGACATAGAGTAGGTACAATGATATTTGGAGGACATTTTCTCTTGTGTAACATAGACTAGGGAAAGTGATAATCGGAGGAAATTTTTTTGATCTGTGCCTTACTGTTCTTCTGTCTCTTGCCAGAGTATATCCTGTGCAATGGGAACCTCTCTCACTTATTTTTCTTCATTTCAGGAAGGCAGTTGCCCTATGATGTTTAGACATAGCACCTCCTCTGACATGTGATGTGCAGTGAGCCATTTCCAACGAGTGTCACTTTGACTTGGGTTGACAATTTATAGTAAACCATTCCTCATCTAGCATGTCACCTCGGCTCTTCCAATGCACATCCGTGTGTGGAATTTATTTTTACACACATGGCCAGCACTGTAACTACATTTCACGACTTTCTATATTCTGTCATTAGACTCAGGACAAGATTTTAGATTTATAAGGTATGTTTCAGTTTAGGTCCCAGAAAGTTTTTTATGTCAACTATAACATCAGAAACTTCCAAATCTACCCCTAAAACATGCATTGGGTAAAGGAAACCAATGAGCCTTTTATTATTTTGATCATTCATACAAAGAATTTCTGTTCCATCTAACTGATACAGACATGAATTGCACTGTTATTGTGTTGCCTCAGTGTCCCCTACTGTATTGCAAGTGTCTATAGGTGTGTGCCTTCATTTCTGGGCCTTCAATTATATTACATTGATCTCCCTGACGGTGTCTTTACAATTCCCGTTAAATTTTTAGTATTATTGTTCTGTAATACAGCTTGAAGTCATCGACAGTGATTGCCCCAGAAGTTCTTATATTGTTGATGAACGTTTTCTGTATCATGGGGTTCTTTTTATTCCAACTGAATTTTCAAATTGCTCTTTCTAACTCTGTGAAGAATTGAGTTGGAATTTTGATGGTGATTGCCTTGAATCTGTTGATTGCTTTTGGCAAGATGGCCATTTTTACAATATTAACCCTGCACATGCATGAGCGTGGCAAATTATTCCATCTTCTGAGATCTTCTTCAATATTTTTCTTCAGAGATTTGAAGTTGCTGTCATACAGAACTTTCACTTGCTTGCTTAGAGTCAAACTGAGGTATTTTTTATTATTTGTGACTATTTTGAAGGCTGTCATTTCCATTATTTCGCCTCAAAGTGTTTATCGTTGAAGTAGAATGCTACTGATGTGTTTGAGTTAAGTTTACATCCAGCCACTTTTCTGAAATTGTTTATCAGCTGAAGGAGTACCCTGGTGGAATTTTTTGGGTCACTAAAATATACAATCACATCATCTAAAACCGTGACATTTTAACTTCTTGCTTTCTAAATTTTTCCGTTTTCCCTCGTGTTTTTGTCTAATTTTGGTGGATAAGACTTCCAGTACTATATTGATGGAGTAAGTAGAGTTTAGGCAACCTTTTCTAGTTCGTGAATCCTGTGGTATTGCTTCATGTTTCTCTCCAGTAAGTTTGATGTTGGCAACTTTTTTTTTTTGTAATATTGCTTTTACTATGTTCAAGTATGGTCGCTGAATTCCTAATATTTTCCAGGACATCTAACATGAAGAAATATTGATTTTTAAATTTTTTATCAGCATCTAAAAAGATGATCATTTGTTCCCCCCAGGAGTTCATTTACATAATTGATTCTTCTATATTCTGAAATCCAGTTGAACCATAATTTCTTGAAAATTCTGTCTTATTTCCATTTCATGGTTATAGCACCTTTGTCAAAGAAAAAGTGACCATAGTTGTGTGCATTCATTTCTTAATCTTCAGGCTAGGATACCTAGTGAAATTTTCAATTACCATGGAGGCAGAAACCAAGACATTCCATGACAAAGCCAAATGTACACAATATCTTTCCACAAATCAAACCCTACAAATGATAGTAGATGGAAACTTCCAACACAAGGAGGGAAACTACACCTTAGCAAAAAGTAGGGAATTAATCTTTCAACAAACCCATAAGATTACAGCCACACACTTGGAATTACATTTCTAACAATAAAAATAACAGAAAGCAACAGTCCATTTTATTTGGTATCTCTTATCATCAATGGACACAATTCCCCAAATATAAAGACATAAACTAAGAGACTGAAAACATAAAGAGGATCCAAGATTTTGCTGCATACAGGAAATACACCTTAGAGACAAAGACAGAGTATCTCAGGGTAAAATGATGGAGAAAAACTCTAAGCAAATGTTCCCAAGAAACAAGCTGGTGTAGTCTTTTTAATATTGAACAGCATTGAGTTTCAAGAAAACGTTATCAAAAATGATAAGGAAGGGAACCATACTTGTCAAAGAAAAAATAATACTAAGATGAACTTTCAATTCTGAACAACTATGTTTCAAATGCAAGGACACCTAAATTCATAAAAGAAACATAACTATAGCTCAAAGCAAATATTGCACCACACACAATAAAATGTTGGAGACGTCAATTCTGCACTCTCATCAACGGACAATTTATAGAGACTGAAACTAAACAGATATAGTTAAAATAACAGAAGTTATTTTAATAACTTAAAAATCCAAATGGATTTAACAGATGTTTAGGTAACATTTCATCCTAAATCAGAAGAATATACCATTTCCTATGCACCTCATTGTAACTTCTCCCAATTTGTCCATATAATCATTCACGTAACAGGCCTCAATTGATACCAGAATATTGAAGTAATCCTATGCATCCTATAAGATCAACATGGACTAGGGCTGCTCTTTTATATTTTATTATTTTTTCTATTTGTTTAAATTATCGATGATTTATTTATGTGGTATTTTTGAAACATCATCTTTCTTGATAGTTTGTCACTATACAATAAAGACTGGGTTAAACCTAGTGGTAGTTCTTCCATTTTTGCCTCTACAGTAGCAAGAGTATGTTCCCCATTCCAATCTTGGTTTATATACTACAGTTTGAGTAAACTCTTTGTGCATACATTGCATTTAATGTTTTCTTATTTATTTGAATATATATTTGTATTATCTAACCTTACAAATTTGTAATTTTATAATGAAATTTTTAATTTCATAATTTCTGTCTATAACTTTTGATCTCATTTTGCTTTTATTTTTTTCTCCATTTTAAGTGCATTTTTTTCTTTGTGAATACTTTTCCCTTTTTATGTTTGTTCGTGCCTTTATGGGATTTTGTTATTGTTTATCAATGGAAAAATGGAATTTATTCACAGCAGCAGCCATATATGAAGGAGAATACAAGAGTTAATTAGCTATTTCAATAGGATGGATTACTTATTAAAAATAAGAATCTCTGAAACAAAGAACAGTGATTAATTTCACACTAACCTTCCCCAGTGATCCCAGCATGCGATAATACCAAGTAGTGTGCTGTCCTCATTTGGTGGTGGGAAATAATTTATGGAAGAATAAAACCACATACCATAGAAAATTTAAAGAATCCCTCTCCCCCTACACACAGATATATAATGGAATTACAGGGTGGTCAATACAATTAATTGAAGCGGAAGTAAACAATTATGTTGCTAAAAGAAATTGATGTCAAGGAAGAATCAAACCATGGTCAACTATATAATTGTGAACATTTGTTCCCAAAATTGTGGGAGAAAAAATAGCATGCTGGGTTTATGTAAGAGAAATACTTAGACATGAAAAAGTCTTGTAAAAATGAAAAGAATTTTTTTCATTATTTTCTCATTCCAATCAAAACAGACATCCATGAATACTTTGCCTCTAAGGCTTCCATAAAACAGGTTAAACAAAAATTAACATAAACATTTAAAAGTTTGAAAATGAAACAATCAAAAAAAAAACTTGCGTATGTTTCAGAGCAGGATCACATGGAAATGAGCTGAATATGGTCAAGATGAAACCTAGATTGGCAAGCAGGATCTAGAATTAAGAAATGCATGAGAAAGGCAGTGGAGTAGTGATAGGAACATGGCCAGGCCTGACAGATAAGGCTGGGCCCTTAACAGGGGCACAGAATGAGGTAAGAACATATTTCAAATAAAGCAGCACCTTTAGTTTCTTCTCACCTCAAGTATCCCATCCCCAAAAAAAAAACCCATTTTGATAATAATACGGAAGAGTTATGGTATGTCACTCACTTCCCATTTGCTTTTAACCCTCTCTACGAAGTCAGGTAGACGGATGTCATGAGGTCCAAGTTACAAATTGACATATGTGAGGGCAGAGAAGGTGGAGACTGTCTCATTCCACAGAGCAGAAATGTTACTGCCCAAGTTAAGAAGGGATAAGGCAACCATAACAGGTAAACTAGTTCTCATAACATTAAACTTATTCACATTATGCTTAACTCTACTTAGTTCAAATCACTTTCCTGATTAATCTTCATTTTGAATGATGCTGATCTATCCTGCAATGTGTCTAAACCAACTTCTCTTCCTAGTATTGGCTTTCATCATGGGGACAATAGATGATTGTGGCTGGATAGGTGCTGTTTTTATTTCTATATATCACTCCCTTTACATACTATATGTATAGTAACATTTAATGAGTTTCATTTGGAGAAGGTATAAATGATTGATCTAATATATATGGTTTAAACCTCTATTGAGATATTTAGAAAATATCAGGTATCCAGTCTTTGTAAATAATTGCTTATCTCATATGATAAAGAAACAATAAAATTTTATTCTAGTCAAAATAATTCTCTATAATTTTAATATCTAAAGATACAGTAGAACAATAAGATAATGTGGAATATTAGATCAGCTGAACTGCATATTCATTTACTTAAGAATAACCAGAATCATTGAGATGATTCTGGAACATTGTATAGGAACAAAAAACAACGCATTGAACAAATCGTGGCAGAAGAACAGGGTCATTTTGTTAAATGTAGCTTACCTTCAGTTCCAATGTTTCTTTTATTTAGTACAAATACAATTTAAATACTCTTCTTCAGTGTTTTTCATCCTGTCATTGACTATTTCCAAGCTCTATCCCATAACTAGCATGATTATTAAATTTTAAACCAAGAATTTTGCTATGTCAATTACTTTCTGAATTTCCTTATTTGTGTTTTTTTCTGTTCCCAATGGCCATGTTGTTTTGAAGTTAGGAAGAATTTCTGGTTCATCTGATGAAAATTGTCTGAAAGCATATATCATTCATTGTTGTAAAATGCTGTGCTAATGTTTAATAGTACTGGATATTATAGTTAAAATCATCTGGATAAGGATTTTTGCATGAATAACATAACACGCTAAAATTCTAAAGAGGAAACATAGAAGAGCTAGATATTTATTAAATATTTTTACTCTTCTAGAGTTTGTAACTTTACAAAATATGAGCAAATAACTCCTTTCTGTGAAATTCACATTCATGAGCTATTAAATTCTTATCAAACTCCTGTGTCAGCTACCTTAAAGTTGGATTAAAGGCTAATTATAATCCAAAATATTTTCAGTAAGTAAATGGGCAAATTATTTGTCTGCATGTACCTAACAAGCATCTAATGTAAGCATAGGTTTTCTCTTAATGAAATAAGAACTACCAGATATAATGTGAAAAAATTCATCTATTAAAGTAATTTTTTGTTATATAACAACTATTAATTCATGGTCTGAGTAATGGCTTAAATTACCAAACCTTGAACAGTAAATAGGAATTTCTAGTGAGTTAGAGGTTCTCTCCAGCATCTTAAAGTAAATCAATTTAAATATATTCTTTTTTTTTTTTTTTGGTTCTTTTTTTCGGAGCTGGGGACCGAACCCAGGGCCTTGCGCTTCCTAGGTAAACGCTCTACCACTGAGCTAAATCCCCAGCCCAAATATATTCTTTTAAAATTCTTTTAAATACACTTATAATGAAATATTCCACATCACAGTAAATAACTCCAAACTATTTTCATTTGCTCAAAACAAGACATTGTCTTTTTTTCTTCCGGCCCTCCCCATAATCAGTCTACTACCAAACACATAAATTTCCAACATAGCTGTCTGATATGAATCTTTTTCTTTATCACTGACACTACTTCCAGATTGACTTCAAAAACATCCTTAAAATCATTATGTGTATCATTTCATAATACATAAGTAACCAGAGTCCCTTAGTATGTACATAGAGAGTTAAACAAAGTTATTTATAACTATTCAATGATTTCTTAGACATTTTCCATTAATAAAAATTTACATCTCTCATATTTTTTCTGTAAGCCCATATGTGATATATAATCTTCATCTTTATTTGGTCCTCTCTTCCCTCCCTTAAACTATACAAAAAACTTTCACACATAAATTTTGCATATGCAAGCTCTTTTCCTTTTATTGACATTATTTATAGTAGTATTGCCCGAAATATAGTTCAATTATTTTTCATCTAATTTAACTTAGCTGACATTTCCTTAGGATAATCCCCATGACATCATTTCTAAGATAGCTTCTTCAATTATTTGCATACATTCAACTCAAACACACTGATTTATGCATTCATCTTTCTTTTTTCTTATATCATAAGCAATTTTTATAAGAGAAAGCTCATAATACTATTTATTCATTCCTAATGCATACCTCGATTATGGAGCCTGGTACATTAATGGAGACATTATTTATTACATGATTCAGTAAGTTGTAAAAATAAACTTTATACTATTCTTTGTTTAAATGAATATGCATTCCATATATTGGTTAAACCATCATGAAGTATTTATGTGAGTTTTTCAGTATATTACAATTCAATGACCTAGATTACATTGCCGAAATATTTTTATTTGTTAACGATAGTCTATTTCATATTCAACAACAATCCTTTTTTGAATGCGGAATTATCTCAGCTAGGAATACATTTGACATAAAGAAAAAGATACATAATTTTTATTGATAGCACCCAAGTAAAAATGCCAGGTGCCAATCATTTGTCGTCCCATCTATGAAAAAAAAAAAGTGATGATCATTCCTAGGGGCTTACTGGTCACGAAGTCAAATTTCATTTGTGAGCTGTTTCAGTGAAAGATTAAAAACCAAGAAAATCCAAAGCTGTGTTTACCGAGCTGAACCAGTACCCCATCTCTCTCTCCCCATATCCCACCAGGAAATGGCTGGACTTCCAGGAGTGCTGACACACTCAAGTTCACAGGCGTGACTACCACTCTCAGGGGGAACTGCCTGGAGCCCTCATAACCCAGGAACAGAGGGGCAGTCTGTTACAGGATACTTCTGGTTTCTATCTATTCCTTGTTGCTGAACCTGATCCACAGCCCTTGGTACACAAGATCCTTCAGGAGAGAGCTAGTGTCCCTGGAGTCCTGACACATAGGCTTACAGAAGGATTATTGCATTGTCAGAAACAGTAAAACCAGGTAACCCCAGAGATAATGAGATGGTGAGCGGGAAGTATAATAGCCTTAACAATATAAACCAAGGTTACATGACATCATTAGAACCAAGTTCTCACACCAGTACAAGGCTAGTGTACCCTCAACACAACAAAAAAGAAAGGAAATATTTGTACTTCAAATCCCTTAACATGATGAAGTTAAAGGTTTTAAGAGGGACATAAATAATTTCATCAAAGAAATACAGGACAACAGATGTAAAGAGATAGAAGTCCTTATAGAGGAAACACAAAAATCCCTTAAAGAATTACAGGAGACCATAAGGAGACCATAGGCAAATGGATGAAACTAGAAAATATCATCCTGAGTGAAGTAACACAAACACAAATAAACACACATAGAATGCAAGTGGAAATTAGCCTAAGAGCTCAGAACATGCACAATAAACTCATATACACACTGAAGCTTAACAAGAAGGGAAAAAGAAGGACTGCTTCAATCCAAATTAGAAGGGGGAAGAAAATGATCATGGGAGGCAGATGGTGGAAGGACCCTGTGTGGGAGAGGGGAGTTAAATGGAAAAACAGGAGAGCATTATAAGATGTGGGAATAGACAGGAGAGAAGCACAGAGGACCAGGAGAATGAGTATAGAAAGAAGGAACTTTGGAGGATGGGGGTAACCTCTAGAAGGCCCCAGATACTAAGGATGCAACAGGTTCTCTGGACCCAACAGTGATGTCATTAGCCAACATCAACAACAACAGTGAAATTGAACCTGAAGACACCATCTGCAGTAGATAGACATGACCACAGTGTAAGGATGGAACCAATCACCCATCTCTTATTAAATCAGAGTTATCCCTGTCTAGTTGAAATGCAGGGGTAAATATGGAGCAGAGGCTGTAAGAAAGGTCATCCAGAGATCTGCAGACATTAAAATGGACACTCTTGCTGATGCTGAGATGTGCTTGCAAACAGGAGTCTGGTATGGCTGTCCTCTGAGAGGCTCTGCAAGCACCTGAGTGATCCAGATGCAGATATTCACAGCCAACCATTGAAATGAGCCTACAGATCCCAATGGAAGATGTAGGGGAAGGGAAGTTGGGACTGAAGGAGACAGTAATTAATAACAATATCAATTAACCAGACCCCTCAGGTCTCCCATGAACCTAAACACCAACCATAGATTATACAGGTCTGGTACACTACATATGTAGCAGAGGACTGACTCATCTCACATCAGTGGAAGGGGAAGCACTTGGTCCTTTGGATGCTTGATGTCCCAGAGAAGAGTGCTTATAGAGGGGTGAGGAAAGAATGAATGGGGCTTGCGGAGTCACCCTCTTAGAGACAAAGAGGAGGAATATGTGTAGGTGGTGTTTATGGAAACGGGTAATATTTGAAATATAAACAAACACCATTTTTAATAATACTACTAATAAAGGGGTGGTATTTTCCAAACATTGCTTTACTGCACAGGTTAGCTTGGAACATTTATTGTTGCCTAGATGCATATTCCTTCCTACAATACCTGATATCATATTTCTCTGAGGTGTGTAGCCTTAGGTCTTCCTCTTCATTCAAAGAATGCATAACACTCAACTTCTTTCTCCAAGCAAAGGTGATTGTAGATATCTCTGTAAACTGCAGGAAGCATTTGTACAGTCTAATTGGGGGTCACCAAAAGAATTATTTACAAGCAAAGCTTTTAATGCAAACAGTTTGTGTTCAATCAACTTACCAGTATTGAAAGCATCCCAGGACTTCTGGCCAGGCAACTGCATCCATGTGTATTCATCAATACAAGAGACAGGAGAAGGACACAGTACTGAACAAGAGTAATCAATGCTTGTGAGCCATCATGTTGGTGCCAGGGTCTGAACTCAGGTCCTCTGCAAGAGCAGTAACAGTTCTAAACTACCAAGCCACCTCTCCAGTCACATACAATCATTGTTTATACCACCCCCCAAACACATCACCACTTCATGTGTGTAAACTCGCATACTAGACTAGCAGTGTGATTTATTTGTGTGAATGTTCAGTCAGTGTGATACAAATGCTCTTGTATTCATAAATTTTGGCATAGACATTTTCCCTAGGAGGTTCTCTTCAGTCTCAGCATTGGTGTTTACATCCATCTTCAAGAGAGGAACCGCCCTGACAGTATACCCCCGTCTCCTTCCCATTTGGAGCTATGCCTACCTTTCTTCACTAAGTTAAACACCACCTCAACCTATACTCTTTCATTTTGTTCACTGTAGTAGACACTACAAAACCATAAAATGGAATCCCAGATGCAGAGGGAAGAAGTTTTTCTGTTTGTTACTTTGTTTGCTTTTAGTTGCTTTTTCCCACTTCCACTGGTTTGAACTTGTGTCCCATTCAGTGGATGGTACTTAATTCAGCCAGCATTTTGAGAAGGGATGTGGGTGAAGTATGATAAAAGAAAAATTACTGGAGAGAACTCACTGGGATTTGATGATAAATACAAAGTGTTTATTTACTTGATTTTTCAGTTACATAGAACCCTGGACACCACTAACTCGAACTAAAAATTCACATTTGACAATTTGCTCGAAGGAAAAAAACAGCCTTAAAGACAAAATTGATCCAACAAAATAAGCCCTAAGTTGTAGTGATTGACCCTCTATAAAGAGAAATATTAAACTTTTTTTTTAAAAAAAATATGATTTTGATGTTTTGGTTTAACAATTTCATATATAATGAGTTTTAGTCATATCCTTTCTGTATTTCCCTTCACAATTCCCCTCCCTCATCCCCCTCCCTCATTCTCCCATCCCCTCCTTCAGTTCTCCCTGCTTCCTCCCTCATCCTCCTTCGTCATCCCCTTGGTCAACCCCTTCTCTTACACCATTCCCTATCTAATTGCCACCGATATTCTGAATAAGTCTCCCCTTCTATTTCATGTCTCCTTTCTGCGTGTAATCCCTAATTTTAATTAATTATATGAGTACAGAGGAATTTGACAGAACAACTTATCTATTGTACAGGAATGAAGAAGGTAGTGAAGCAGAAATTTCTGGTTTCTTTGGAGACTCAACTGTGTCATGGATATTGATCTGGAAACTGTCTTAAGAGAGGATATTTTGCTGAGAAAAAACAAATGGTGTTTCTGATAGCGGCCCAGGAAAAGGGCATGTGATGTTTAGAAAGGGTACGAGTATAACCCTGGACAACAGTGGGCAACACCATGGCATTGGCTTGCCTTGCCACTCTTCGCTGATGCTCAATGGACTTTGATGACACAGGTCTTCATTGACCATGCTGTGGCATTGTTTCACCTTTCCTTCTTCACTGACCATTGTTTGTCATGACGTTGTAGAGAGAAAAGCACCACAGAACTTCTTGTGGTGACATTGTGGTGGCTTCTTGCTGCCTCCTTGAATGCAGGCCAATTGGAAGAGCTCAGCAATTTCTTCTGGGTTGAACTGTCGTTGGTGAATCATGAATGGTATTTGAAAGTAGATCGACCTACCTCTGCTGATTCATGTCAACTGAACTGATATCCTGATGGTGAAGATTGAAATCTCCGCAGAGAACTATTTCTAAACATGTCCACATCATCCTTTCTTTACCCTATTATCCTTTCCTTTCCACTACCTCTGGTGGGTGGTCAGCTAGAGGAAGGCTAAAGGGTTTAAGAACTGTTAATAAAGTAGGTCTTGAAAAATCTAAGCTTGCAGGATAGAACCCCTTCTCCAATAAATGTTGATTGTCAAGGGAGGGAAGGGTCTTTATGGGCTCTCGCATCTGTAATAAAGTGTTGAGTGGCCCAGTCTTGTGCCCATGACCATTGCCGCCATCAGTTTAAGAGTTCAATGACTGGGTCGAATCTAAATGCTATCCACTTCCCTGTCTTCTGGTTCTTATATTCCTTCTACCCACTCTTTAATGATCTTCTCTGAGCTGTGGAGGAGAAGACTTAGGTGTCCTATTTCTACCTGAACAGTTCAACACCACTGATTCCCAGCATTTTGTCCAGTTGTATGTTTCAGCCAATGGTAGTCAGAGGCTTCTTATCTGATGAGAGCTGAGTGCAACCCTGATTTATAGAAACAAATATGGATGTTTGGAAGGACCTTTGACACTGTATTTACATTATGTTCTTTCATAGGGCCTATATAACCCTAACCATAGGTTCTTGACCAGTTTACAGAACCTGGTGTGCATTCTCTTGTGTGGAATACGCCTTGTATCCGATTTGAAAGCCACTGGTTACTCCCATGACTGTGATGCCACTAACACATTAGGGGCACATCTTGCCTGACATTTTAGCTTTAATTTTTCACCCCTGAGTAAGGTTGTAGATGATTTTCTCTCCTGGAAGCCTACATAGCACTTTCTTGAACCACGAAGTGTAGCCATTATAGAGGATGCTTCCACCTCAACTTCAGATTGACCCTGCTTTGACCTTGACCAAAAGGATTCAGTATCCTCATGAATACGGTCTTACCATCAAGTTCTGGAGGGCTACAAAGAACAATAGCAACAACCTGTAAAGTTAGGAGGGCTTTTGTGATCTCGCTGGTGAGCAACTTTCATGAAGACATCCCATATCTGGCACTGTGATTTTTGCTTAATTTTGTTTTTCTGTTGCTCTGATGAATACACTCTCCAAAGGCAGCTTGGGAAGGGAAATCTTTATTTCATATTATCTGTTCCAGCCCATCATCAAGGAAAACAAAGACAGGATTGTGAAACAGAAACTACAGAAACTTCTCACTGGCTTGCTTTTAAGCTCACATTCAACTACCGTTACAGAGTCCAGACCCACCTGCATAGGGCAGTGCTGCCCACAGTAGACCAAGCTCTCCAACATCAGTTAACAGTGAAGGAAATGCCACCTAGACATAGTCAAGGCCAATCTGATGGAGGAAGCTCCTCAACCCAGGTTCTTTCTTCCAAGACTAGCCATCACAAGAAATCAATGAAAATAAAAAAGGAAAAGAAATCAATAGCTTCAGGGGGAGCATGGCTTATCCATGGAGGGTGCCTCTATTTGAACTCAATAGGTGATCTTGTAGATATAGTCTGTAACTCATTGTTTTATAATCCCTCTCACCAAACCCTGTTCTCACCAAATCACCTAAGGGGAATGGAGTGGAAAGTAAGTTTTAAAAAAATAATTGGAGCAGAAAGAAATGCATCTAGGAAATAATTCAAAAGAGGAAGCATTTTGCATCCTAGACGCTTTCCTCGCATCATCTGTGCAAAGATAATGAAAACCGTTACGTTCCAGGTACAATAATTTCCAATGTTATAAATCATGTAAATAATACTGCTTATCATTCACAAAAACGGCACTAATCGTTTTGATGTGTTTTTCTAAATCACTCCTAATGTAGAACTGATGAACTGGAATTGTACGCCTGCTCATTTATACATGAGGGAAGTGAGGTTTAAATGTAGAGCCAGTTTCCCAATACTCAAAGATAATAAGTGGCAGAGTAAGACAGCCGCACTTTCTCTTGCTTCATGGCATGGCCTCGTGAGAAATCCAAGTCAGGTTATCTTGGCAGGGAATTCCAAGTATCAGTACATGGCAGTTAAAAGTTTTCTTGGATGCAAGACTGGGAGTAAGGCTCAAGGCAGCTGAGCCCCAGCTCAGGATTCCTGAAACACAACACCAGAATACGTTAGAGAGCGAGGAGACTAAACTAAACATCTGGAAGTCGTCAGCAGATTGTACAGATCCAGGGCTGAGGGTTCATAAGTATGTTGGTCTTTGTGGGGGTGGAAAGGAACACTTATAGATCCCCACATCCTACTATGTGCTAAGTGGAGGCAATGCCTAAGTCCAAGGTTTTTTGTTTTGTCCCTGTCTGTGTGTGTGTGTGTGTGTGTATGTGTGTGTGTGTGTGTGTGTGTACATACATGCACCTCCAGTGTATAATGTAGGGACTAATCCATTTTCTTTTCTACCTTATTTATTGAAGCAACATTTCTCAGTCAAACCCTGAGTTCACCAATATGACTAGTCTTGACAGCTATCTTGCTCTGGGGACCTGCCCTATCTCTTCCTCCCTGGACTGGGATTCTATTTGGGTCACAAAGCCTACCCATCATTTACCTGAGACCTGTGACCCTTCTCCTCAACTGCTAAGGTTCAAATCCAGATGTTGGAACCATCTCCTTTACTTTTGTTTTCTTATTCTTTTTTGTTTTTCATCTTGGTCATATTATCCGTACCAGGTTAAGGTATGAATGGCTCAATCAAACAATCCCTCAAGTCCCTCCACCCAAATGTGTTCAAATAAGGAGAACCATGATGACTCTCTGTTCTGTAAAGTCTTACCTTAACAGATGAGTTAAAGGATGGGATTATCCTAGTAGGTGATTGTGGATGCTTTTTTTGATGTTGAGAGAGGCTGGCAAATGAGGGGCCACAGCTGAGTCAATTATAATAACAGATACAAACCTGAGTGTAGTAGTGCATACCTATATTCTCAATACTCGCGAAGATCACAAGTTCAAATCCAGCCTGGGCTACATAGTAAGTCCAAAGACAGCCTGGGCTACATCATAAATCCAAGGCAAGCCTGGGCTTCAGAGTAAGTACATGGCCAGACTGGGCTACATAGTAATTCCAAGGCCAACCTGGGCTACATAGAAAGTCCAAGGTCAGCTTGGCCTACTTACATCACTCTTCTCCAATCAACAACAGGGTTTTTTTTTCCTTTTTGGTTTCTGTCTCTCCTACTTCCTCTACACTGATACCAGTGCTGTGGGGGTGAATTTTCATCATGTCTGATGGTCCAGGATCTCCCAATTAGCACGCCAAACCAAACAGTGCAGCAAACAAGTCTGTTTCGATTTTTGCCAAAAAATATGACATAGCTGAAGTGCTGTCTGAAGAAATGGCTGTAAGATGGGACAATGCCTCGGGAGACTGGACTTGGATCCTGTGCTAGTTTCCTCATGATAAAAACAATGATGTTCTCAAGCAGAGTCTGTGTTGGGAATACAATGCTGTGCTTCCATTTCAACACTACATAATCTCCATACGGCAACCCCGGAAATCATGTCAGATATTAAACAGAACATAGGAGACACAAGTTGAGTATAAACACTGTCATTAAAAAGGGTTAAAACGATGAATAATTTTTTTTTAAATTTTTGTCTGTGGTACCAGGTTCAGTGTTCTGCATAAACTCTAAAATACGGCAATTTCTTTCTTTCTTTTTTTTTTATCGCCAAACAGAAAGGACCTTATATTTTTCTCTCTAGGTCTAATCGAGACGACAAAATACCATTCTTTGCTTTAAAAAACAAATCTAATTATGTTTCATTGGATTTTTTGGTTAATTTATTATTTTTAGTGTTTTGGGGTTCATTTTAACAATTATTTTTTCATTGAATTAATTATTTTCTTATTTTCTAGTGTAGATAAAAATTTAGGTTGCTGGTCTTTGTTTCTAATCTAAGAATTAGTGTTGTATATAAAGTTTCCTCTTAGTACCTTCATAGTTATGTCTCACACATTTTGATAGTATGTTTCCTATCTTCTTTTTCTCTTACTGTTATATTGTTTCATTGTTTCTTAACATATGTATTACTTGTGAATGTGTAATTTAATGTTTCTGGACGGGTTTCTGTTGTCTCTCATTGAAGACTTCTATTTTAGTTTTGTTGCATTAGCAGAACACATCCCGAGGGTCTGGAGATGCAGCTCAGTGGACAGAGTGCACACTTGGCTCTCACACAGCTCTGGGCTCCACCTACATTACCTCATAAGCCTGGTGTGGTGGTACATGCCCATAGTCCAATTACCAGGAGGAAAACCAGGAGGTCAAAATCATTCTTGGGTGCAGAGTGTCTTTGAGGCCAGCCTGGGCTAAATGAAACCTTTATAAACAAATATGTCCCACAAGACATTTATTTTTTCTTCGACATTTTCCACACTTTCTACTGTGGTTTCTGAGTGTCTGAAAAGTCCAGGGGTACTTGAAGGAAAAGAACATCCTGGTGCTACTAGGGACTGTCAGTCAGAGACATTGGCTAATGAAGGCATCTCATCATACCTGGTTTTCTGCCTGCTTCTGTTGCTGATGGGCTGATCTCTGTCCACAGCTTTACTCATAATCGCCCTGCTTCCTTTTTAGCTAAACCCATTCTTGCTTCCTGCTGAGGCTGTGATGGAGTAGTGACACAAAGAATTGGTGTCTCCTTCCAGCCCGCTGATTCTCTCAATAATAAGTTCTTTCTCTGTAGAAATAGTTTCTCTGTTGCCTACATTATCAGAAATAAATATAACAATCTTTTCTGTTTTATTTTGAGACTGTGTTTCATTATGTAGGTAGGGTTGGCCTGAAACTCACTGTATAAACCAGGTAGGCATTGAACTCACAGAGATCAGCTTGCTTCTGAGTGCTGGGATTAAAGGGGCATACCTGGCTCCTTCTTTTTTAAATTTTTTTTTAAATGTATCTCCTTGGGGTGTGTGTGTGTGTGTGTGTGTGTGTGTGTGTGTGTGTATGTGTGCATGTGTGTATGTGAGTGTATGTTTGTGTGTGTGTGTGTGTGTGTGTGTGTGTATTTTGACCAAAGAGTCCATCATTTTCTCTGAACCCTGGTCCTCTGCAAGACCAACCAGTGTTCCTAAGCAGTGAGCCTTCTCCCCAGACCCTTCTGCCTGCTCTAAACTCCACTTCATGGTTCATCTTGCCCAGACATGTCTTTAATTCCTACTCTTAATGTTTGTTTTAATTCAGTGAGTTCCTATTCGATTTTCTCTTGTTTCTTCTATTACCTCACCAAGATTATGTGTATACTATTGTTTTGTAAGTTTCTAATTGACAACACATGAATCGTGGCTTTAAAATACTTGCTGACAATTCTGACAATGGTTTTCTCTTGGTGCCACCACCAGGGAACTGGTTTTTCTCCTCTGCTTTTCACTTAGGGGGATGGTCATGGTTTGACGTGATTTCCATTTTGACATCGTTTGTCTAAGATGTCAGCAGTCCTGACACTGTGGGTATGTGTGCCTGTTTATCCTTCATAACCTTTTGGTGGTGTATGTTTTCTGGAGTGCCTGATTGCATAAAAGGGACTATACCTTCAGTCCATACCGACAGGCATATTTTAGACGGGTCAGGAAGAGTGGTTCTCAACCTTCCTAATGTAATCTTTTAATACAGCTCCACCACTTATAAAATAATTTCATTCCTACTTCATAAATATAATTTTGCTATAGTTATGAATTGTAATGTAAATATCTGATATACAGATATATGTTATATACAGATATATATTATATGTGACTCCTGTGCAAGGGCCATTTGAGCTCCCAAAGGGGTCTCAATCCAAGGGTTAAGAACCACTGATCTGGACTTAGTGGGATGCCTTTACCGATGTAGATGGGTTACCCAGTGTTGCCAAGGAAATGTCTCCATATCTTGAAGGCAAAGGATCTTCCAAGATCAGGCTTTTTCCTGGGTCCCTCTGTAATATTTGACACACTCTTGATGGTTACTGATGTATCAACTGACTCCAGGCAGTTTTCTTTTACATCCTCGAAGATGAGGATTCTAAAAAGGGTTCTGCTAGCCAAAAGCAGTGGCTGAAACTATCCCTAGCGATCTTTCCCCTTACCTAATGGCTCCATGTCTCCACAAGGCCAACAGCAAATATCTGAGTGCCTCCCATGCTGCACCTTTCCAATCTAAACTCTTCCTCTGCGCTGTTTCTTTCAGGAACAGCACACATGCTATCCCTGAACAAATCTTTTCTTCAGTCAGCAGTAACAACCTAGTCCTCTCCACAAACTTTGATTTCCCATATGACCCAGCTGCTCACAATTCTGAGGCATGTTCATGCTTGTATGGACAAACAGATTGGCACCGATTTGCTAGTCTATAATGATGCAGATTCTGTATGATTCTGATTGAGAAGCCTGTAAATCCAAGATGAAGAGACCTTCGGCAGAAGAAGGAATTCTTGTGGGATGTTATCACCACAGAAGGGATCCAATGTGCTAGGAAGACTAGAGATGGAGCCAAACTCCCTTTCATAATTTAACCTTTTTCCACAATAGCATCATTAATGGATCTTTATTTGTAGATCACATCCTTCTTGACCTAATCAATTCTTCACAGCTACATTCCCACTGGGGATTAATTTTCAGAAAATTACTTTTGGGTGAACACGTTCAAATGGGAGATGAGGGTCAATATTTGGATATCTATAGTGGGGGTGGGCATTATTCTTTCCACGTCGTGTACCCTTAAGATCTCTAACTACCTCCTTCCCCACGGTAGCCTCACTGAATGATGTGAATTCCGGTTGATTAATGAGGTACAGACACCAAAGTTCATTGCAATATCCTGTTACCAGTGTCAAGCTCGAAACAGAAAGAGCCACCTGTGGGAAGGAAAATATGAATAAACTTTACGGTATCTCTAAACTATAAACCCCCAATTTAATCAAAGCATAGTTTTAGACTCAGTTCTATTATATCGATGTGATTTAAATGTACAAGTCAGTGGGCTTACTTGTGACTTCTTTTACAGGTTTTTACTGTACATTAGCCATCTTCATCCTCACAACTCACTTCCATTTCCACCTGCACACACACACACACACACACACACACACACACACACACACACACCCTTCTGTTCCCCTTCCTCTTCCTAAATTCCCCCTTTTACTTAACATCCCTTATTAAAGTCTAAATTTCACAATTGTCTGTTTGAGTCTGGCTTGTTTCAGTTAACATATTGTATTGTACAGTTCCATCCATTTTTCTGAGAACAAAACCCTTTGGTCTTACACATAGATGAAAATCACATCAATGTATATCACATTTTTAAGCCATTCATCCAGTGATCAACAGCTAAGGTTATTCAAATGTCTTGTCTACTCCACACAGTGTGGCAATCAGAATGGATGTGCAGGGGTCCTGGTTAGTTTTTATTGTCAGTTTGAGTCAACATGGAAAGATGGAGGCTCAGCTGAAGAATTGCCTCCATCAGATTGGCCTTTGGCCACATCTGTAAGGATTTTTTTTTCTTTTATGGTTGATGTGGAAGGGTCTAGTCCACTTCGGTAGTGTCATCCCCTAAGAAGGTGGCCCCGGGTTGTATGAGAAGTAGAAAAAGCTGAATAGGTCATGGATAGCAATGCAGTACTCAGCATTTCTAAGTAGTCTGTGCTTCTTTTCATGCCTCTAGAGTCCTGCCTGAATTCCTGCCCCAAGTCTGCTCAGTAACAGACTGGTACCTAGAAGCCTAGAGTGAGACAAACACTTTCCTCCTCAAGTTGATGGCTATGATGAGATTATTCTTCTTATTGCCTACTTGTTCTACAGTTTTTTGAAAGTTGTCTCTGTTTATTGTTCTTAGAAAGATGATATGTGTTTTCTCATGGGCTCTCTGTCTCTCTCTGTGACTCTCTCTATCTCTGTTTCTCTCTCTTTCTGTATTTGTGTGTTTGAGTGTGTATATGCATATGTTTCTGTGTGTATTTGTGTGTGCATGTGTGTGTGCATGTGTGTGTGTTTGTGTGTATGTACGTGTGTGTTTGTGTGTTTGTGTGTGAATGTATGTGTGTGTTTGTGTGTATGTATGTGTGTGTGTGCGTGTGCTTGTGTGTTTGTGTGCTTTCCAGGTAAAAAAAAAATCCCCAAGGCTGTAAATTTCAGCAGGTGCCTAGAGAAGAAAAATGAAGGGGAGAAAAGGGGGAAAAATCATGTCATTTGAGTTAACCCCACATTGAGGTTAGCCAGATAGTGGACCAACAGTTCCAGAATGGCAGAGGAGTCATAAGAACAGAGAAAGAGAGTAAAATTCAAAGTGTGAAGGAAAATGTGCTTAAACCTAAGATAGAAGGGAGAAAAAGAAGACGGTGAACTTAGAAATTTGGACAGATTTTAAAAAGCTGCCATAAGTTGTTAAGCTCTAAGTATATTTAAAAAATTATAATGTTAAAGTGGAAGGGAATTATTGAGAAGAGGGAAGGGAGGGTCAGAGTGTTGTGGGGACAGGGGAGGGTTCTGAAAAGAATCCTTTTGAAGATCTTAAGTACTATGTGACACAAAAAATTAAAGTGCCCAGTAATTTACAGGTAAATTCCATACTTACCTGCATCCAGTATTCTGTCTACCCATATTTCAAAAATAAAATTACCTAATCTATTTCATCCTGTTTTGCTGCATTTGATCTAATAAATTCCTTGTAACCAGACGTGCTGGTAAATTTTAAAGAGATTTAAAATATGACTGGTCAATATCGGGTTTGTCATCAGTTTATCCCGACTTTGGAAGCAGGTTCAGGAGCTAATTTTCCTTGCTCTTTGCAAAGAATCCATAACTCATGATTGCCATTGACTTCAATACAGGGTATTCTATCCTGTCAAATTCCAGCTTTGTTTTAATAAAAATGGCTCTCCTCTAATTGTGTGTTTTGGTAAAGCTAATTTTGGTGTGCTATACAGTGGGCTGCTTCGGAGAGAGAGACGCTAGTAATATTTCTGATACGGAGAATGGCTTAAAGATAACCAAAGGAAAGATAGGAGCTGCGAAAATAACCACCAAGGATGTTGGTGACTCAGAAACCAAAAACTTTTTCAGAAAAAAAAAATGCACAAAAAGAGCTACTTGGGCAGATTGTCACTTGAGTCATCAGAATATTTGGGTGGGGACTTTATTTTGGGTCTCCAGGAGGCTACATGAGAAGCTAAAACCTAGATGCTGGAAGTTTCTAAGCGTAACTAGGGAAGGAACTGGCCTGAGAGGGGTTCTATGACATAGGCAGAGCCTGGATGATGTCACAGAGCACTGGGCGGAGGTTGCGCTTCTCTTCCACTTGGGGGCGCTTGACTCCTTGAAGGTGGGTTCACTATGTTCCCAGCGGTGTGTGAAAGCCAGTTCAGCTCCTGAACCCCACAACTGTTCAACAGGCTTTTGTTGGCTGACCGGTTTCAGAAGACAGAATCTGGACGACTAGGACATTTTCTTTTGGTAAATACGTTTATGAAGATAACTGGGACCCGTGTAGCCCAGAAAGCTAATCGTTTTCCCTTGTACAGCGAGTAGCCGTATGTTCTAATGTCTTCCACGTTTGAGAGATAGGCAGATGGTCTAGGCTAGTCAGTCTCCGCAGTTTATTATCCTTTGCTAACAATATCTAATTCATAATTCTACTAAAATGCCAAAGCTCCTCTCTGTGCCTGTTAGGAGATAATATTTCTTTTTTGATGTTGTTTTTTCTTTTTTTTTTTTTTTAGGGACTGAGAACCGAACACAGGGCCTTGTGCTTGCTAGGCAAGTGCTCTCCCACTGAGCTAAATCCCAACCCCAGGTGACATTATTTCTAAATGGCTGTTGTTGCCTAGACAAAAGACTCTTGTTGCCATCGAAGATGGAACAGCTTTGTGGAATAAACCTGGGGCTGGGTCAGGATGCACATTACAGAAAGTCAGTGGACTGGTGTGCTGTGTCTCTGGACAGATACTTGTGGATGTTGCCACATAGCTCAGAGTTAGAGGGTAGAAGAGTGGTGTGGCCATCCTTCTGGGTCCTTTGTTATCCTTTCTCTGTTCTGCTTGCTTAAAGTGGGGGACAGGGTTACTTAATCCCACACTGACATAGCCATTCAAGGAGAGGTTCCTCAGTAGAGGCAAAGTGCCACTGGCTGAAGAAATGTGTCTGAATATGTTATTCTGAGCTGTAGAGAACCATTTTTTCATTTCCCTTTGGACTTTAGATTTATATTTTTGAGACAGTGTTTTCTGTGGGTAGCTTTGGCTATCCTGGAACTAACTCTGTACACCAGGCTGGCCTTGATCTCACAGAGGTCTGCCTCCCTCTGCCTCTTGAGTTCTGGAATTAAAGGTGTGCTCCACCATTGCCCAGCCCTCCTTTGACTTCTGATTATGACAGAATTAGATTCAGATGCTCAAACCTTTTTACCATCATCTTTTTCACCTGCTCCAAAGTTCTCTTAAACAAGAGCCTTGGTCCAGTGCCCTCCCCACCCCACCCCCATTGTTCTTGCAGGCACTCATATGACAGAGGCAACAGCATTGTGTCTGGTTTAAGCAGGGAGCTCTTCAAACCCAGGACATGGGCAAGTATGAAGCCTTAACACAGAACTATAGCCACAAGACAGTGGACCAGGAGTGCGGTGGCCTACCACACTAGGTCTACAGCCATGAAGAAGAAGATGTCTCTGAGGAGGATGAGCACACCATCCTTCCAGAAGCGAAGGAGGAGGAGGCCTTCTCCCCAAGCCCTGGGGGACATTGTGGGATGCAGAATATCTCACGGATGGAAGGAAGGTGATGATCCCGTCACCCAATGGAAGGCCATCGTTCTAGATCAACTGCCATCAAATCCCTCTCTCTATCTGGTCAAATATGACGGAATTGACTGTGTCTACGCACTTGAACTTCACAGAGATGAGAGGATTTTAAAGCTTAAGGTCTTGCCTCACAAAGTAGTATTTCCTCAAGTGAAAGATGCCCATCTCGCAAGTGCCATGGTTGGCCGAGCTGTGGAGCATAAATTTGAGGGCAAACATGGCTCTAAGGACATCTGGAAGGGGGTGGTCCTAGCCCAGGTGCCAATCATGAAGGACTGGTTTTACATCACGTACGAGAAAGATCCAGTCCTATACGTCTACCAACTACTGGATGATTACGCAGAAGGTAACCTCCGTATCATTCCAGAGACACCTCCAGCAGAGGTGAAGTCAGAAGTTGAGAGCGACATCTTAACAGGTCAATGTGTGCAGTACACCAGAAGCGACGGGTCCAAAAAGATCGGCAAAGTCATTTACCAAGTTCTAGCCAAGCCTCCCGTGTACTTCATCAAGTTTGATGGCGACGTCCACATCTACGTCTATAATCTGGTGGAAAAGATCCGTTAAGGTGAAATTCACAAAGTGTGGGGGACATAGATGGGAAATTTATAGTATTGGGGAGAAAATGTTTGTTTTTCTGTGTTTCAGATACCGAAGGGCCTTTGCCAACCCCAGTATCTTTTCCTGTGGAATTTGTTTTTCCTCTAAAAATTAAAATGTGAGATGTGACATGTTGCGTGTGAACACTTTGGTGGAGGAGATGGGCTTTGGTGGATGGAACATCGAGAGGAAGCGGGAAAAGTCAAGGCTGTGAACAGTAAGTCTAATGTCACATAGACTAAAACAAACAGGACTGAGCTGGTCTGGTCTTTAGGGAGAGAAAAAACTGGAGATGATGCTTAGAGGAGAAGGGATGGCATGGGGAAAAAAAGATGGATGTTTAGGAAGCAGTGGAGAGGGGCCAAAAATAGATAGACTCTCTGAGGTGAAGTTAGAAGGAGAAACAGACAGTTCGGGAAAAAGTGGCAGGTAACAGGGAGGTGGTCTTGGAACTCAAGGGGAAACCCAATAAACTGATACCAGCAGACACAGATTCAGAGAAGATCAGGTTTCATTTGAGTAATGAAACCTGTTTCTCATCTGCAGATGTATTATTTTTAATTATATGGATGTGGGCAGGGCATGAATACAGGAGACCACAGAGACAAGAATAGTCAGGTCCCCTGGAGCTGGAATTATAGGTGGTTGGGTACCAACTGACATGAGCTTAAAGAACCAAATCCAGGTCCTCTTTCAAAGCAGACAAGCTCTTGATCCATTGGTCATCTCTCCGGGACCCTAAAGTCATCTTTTTAAATAAATCCAACCTTCACATGCAGAGAAGCAACCAGGATAAGGGTAAGAAAGATTAAATTGATGGTGATGTGGAAGAAAGACTAAGGAACACATGAGGGAGTAGAGGACACTGAGGGACGAAGGAATTCCAAGATGGAGTTCTCAAAAATGTAAGCAGGAGACCCAAGAAGAACATATAGGGTCTAAAATTAGTTGAACTTCAGCCACATCCATATTGGTCTCTTTGGTTCCATAAAGAACAGCCAAGCCATCACTATAGAAGGTGGATGTGAGGGGGAGGCTTCCCCAGAGGTCATTTTGATGAGGATAACTCAAGAGTAGTGAATGCCAAACTAAGTTTATACCTATTGATTCCTGAAAGTATCATGAAGTCCATTATTTTGTATGATCAGTAAAAAGTAATTTAAAAGGGAAGATAGGATTCCGTAAGCATCTGTAAGGTATTACATGGATCCTGTGTTTAGCTTCTCTGAGCACAGTTTGCCTCTGTTGCATCCTGTAATATTTTTTGAGGTCTCTGCTCAATGACCCTAGATGACCACAAAGAGCTCCTGCACTGGCTTGTCTTTCCTGGCCCTCCTTCTACTGGCTTGCTTCCTACACACCTGTGGGACCTGTTACCCTATCTAGCCCGAGAAAGTTCCTGTCTTTTACTCACATGTAAGCTTATCCCAGAAAACTCTTGACGGTGGCTCCAATGCAGAGGTGCTGAGCTCTTTCCTCTGCCATTTGCCGTGACTTTAAAATGCTTTGTGGTTCCTCACCATGTACCTCTCTCCTCCTGAGAAGCACCGGTGCACTCCATGGGGTCTCCCTGAGCCACATCTACACTCCAAGAATGTATTTGGAGCCAACCTTATCATGGACTCATTTATTGCTGTTTCTTCTCTCAAGAATAAGTTTCTCACTGCAGGACTTGAAAATACTTTCTATCGTTGATTGATTCTGCTATTTGGTGGTTTTTATACTGGCTGGTTATCCTACGGATTCATTGCTGTGAAAAGACATCATGACCAAGGCAACTTATAAGGGACAACATTTAATTAGGGCTGGGTTACAGGTTCAGAAGTTCAGTGTATTATCATCAAGGCAGGAAGCCTGGAAGCGTCTATGCAGACATGGTGTTGGAGAAGAAGCATATCACCCCCACAGTGATATGCTGCCTCTAACAAGGCCACCCCTACTCCCACAATGCCACACCTCCTAATTGTGCCACACTTCCCATGGGACAATCACATTCTAACCACCACCCTGATTTCATGCCAACTTGACACAAGCTAGAGTCATCAGAGAAGAGGGCGCCTCAGTTGAGATCATGCGTCCATAAGATCCAGCTGAGGGAATTTTCTTAGTGTTTGGTGGGGCAGGGCTAAGCCCACTGTGAGCGACACCATTCCTAGGCTGGTGGCCCTGGGTTCTATATGAAATTAAGCTAAGCAAGACATGAGGAGCAAAACAGTAAGAAGTGCTACTCCATAACCTCTGCCTCAGTTCCTGCCTCCAGGATCCTGTCATGTTTGAGTTCCTGTCCCAACTTCCTTTGGTGATGAGCAGCAATGTAGAAGTGTAAGCTGAATAAACCTTTTCCTCCCTAACTTGCTCTTTGGTCACGGTGTTTCCTTACAACAATAGAAACCCTAAGTAAGACAATGTCTTATAGAAACAGTGTGTCTAGTAGAGAAACAGATGCTTACCTCATAACCCCAAATACAAAAGTATAGACACTTTGTTTTAATTTAAAGGTAAGATTTGCTCATGTACTGTCCTGTGAAGTTCTAATTTTCTTCCTTCTCTCCGTGATGAATGCCATGATCAAAACTAACATGGGGAGGAAAGGGTTATTTGCCTTACAGGTTACAGACCATCACTGAGGGAAAGCAGAACAGGAGCTTGAAGCGCTAACAAGGACCACTGCTTGTTGGCTTGCTCCCTGTCTCAGTCATTGTTCTGTTGCTGTGAATAGACACCATGGTCAAGGCAACTACCATAAATCAAAACATGTAATTGGAGGCTAGCTTACAGTTTCAGAAGCCTGGTCCATCATCATGGCAGTGAACATTACACTGGAGCAATAGAAAGCTACTGGTCTGTAACCAGGAGAGAGAGAGAGAAAGAGAGAGAGAGAGAGAGAGAGAGAGAGAGAGAGAGAGAGAGAGAGAGAGAGAGAGATGGAAAAGCTTAGGGCTCTTGAAAACTCAAACCCCACCATTGTGGACACACCCATTTCCTCCAATGATGCCATAACTCTTAATACTTCTAATCCTTGAAAATACAGTCACTCCCTGTTAACTAAATATTCAAATATATGACTGTGGGAGCCTTTCTTATTCAAACCACCACACTCCCCATGGATTGCTCCCTTACTATTTCTTACAACCTAAAAGGCTATTCTTTTTATACATAACTACTGATGAACTTGCCCACATTGCTGGGCCCTCCCACAACAATCATTAATCAAGAAAATGTTCTATAGACTTACCCAAAGACTAATCTTATGGAGGCAGTTCTTGAATTGTTCTCTCTTCTCAGTTGCCTCCAGATTGTCAAGTTGGGAAAAAAAAAGAGCTAGAGACCCATCACCGGAATGTTTCTCTTACTCCATGTTACATACTCACCTCCAGCCACTCTCTTCTCTCAGTGTATAGACCCACTTTCCTGTATGGCAGAACTGAAGAGTAACTATTGTCACCAACATGAATACTGAAGGATATATGACAAGAAATGAATACATTCTACAGCCCCAATGCCAAGCAAAAGCATTTTAGTGTGTGTTACACTTACTGGGAGACTGTCAGTCACTGACCATTTAATAGGTCGCAGTAGACAAGAGAACAAAAAGGTCACAACATACATATCATCTCCTCTCAGCAGGAGACATAGCACTTTCCCAAAACCCATGAATCTATCTGTAGGCTTAGATTTTTTCAAAAACCTACTTTATTTAGTGTCCTTAAACACTTCAACTGCCCTTATAGCCCACCAACCAGAGGTAGCAGAGAGAGAAAGTTGATAGGAAAAGGGAGTGAGTTGTGGACCTATTTAGAAGTAATTCTTTGGGGCAACTCCAATCTTCATTGTGCAGTAATGTCCAATAGCAAACACAAAACACGAATCAGTAGCAGTGCCTTGATCTGACAGAGACCACAAGGATCTAACAAACCAACAAGAAGCAGCAGAAGCAGCCAGAAGCACCCCGAATAGCAAAGGTTCATTTGTGCATTTCTCATTATGGAACAAAGACCAGCAAAGACCATCGAAGCCTTGCAAGGTGTAGCAATGTAAAAATGTCCTCTCCCTCCCTGTGGGATTACATTTATGTTCTCCATAAACAACCTGTCTCCCTTCCAGCGTGTGCTCCAGCAAAATATCACATGCCTTCTCATGTGTCTGCTTCACCAAAAATCCTGTCCTAACATAGCTTCCAGAAAAACATCCTGTGACACAAGTGAGTTTTCCATTTCATCTAGCCTTATTTCACCCTCGGCTGTGACATCACAAAACATATAAAGGCAGTCTTGCAAGGATCCAAGGCCCCAGCGCCCACAGCAGCTGGAGCTTCTGTAATTGCACTCCGTGAAACTCAACCCCTTTTGTGAGCACAACCTTTAGGTATCCCCGTATACATTGTGCTCTCTCCATATTTGCTCTCAGCCAATAGCTGTCCAAGTTCCAGCCAACTCAGCTGTGATCAAAAACCCTCATCAAGAAAGTCATTGAATTTGACTTGATTTTTTTTCTCAGACAAAACGGAGTGTTCTCTCTTAATGGTTACACTGGTCTCTGAGTCATCTGTAATGAAACCCACTACTATTAAGAGCAAATTCATGGGAACTATGACAAAGAGCAAATCACATGACATGCATCACAGTTGACCAAGCCTTTTCTGCAGCTTTATTGAAGTATAATTACATACTTAAAAAATCCTTTATTTTGTTCCACCAGAGAACTACTAAAGCTGATAAACAACTTCAGCAAAGTGGCTGGGTATAAAATTAACTCAAATAAATCAGTTGCCTTCCTCTATACAAAAGAGAAACAAGCCGAGAAAGAAATTAGGGAAACGACACCCTTCATAATAGACCCAAATAATATAAAGTACCTCGGTGTGATTTTAACCAAGCAAGTAAAAGATCTGTACAATAAGAACTTCAAGACACTGAGGAAAGAAATTGAAGAAGACCTCAGAAGATGGAAAGATCTCCCATGCTCATGGATTGGCAGGATTAATATAGTAAAAATGGCCATTTTACCTAAAGCAATCTACAGATTCAATGCAATCCCCATCAAAATACCAATCCAATTCTTCAAAGAGTTAGACAGAACAATTTGCAAATTCATCTGGAATAACAAATAACCCAGGATAGCTAAAGCTATCCTCAACAATAAAAGGACTTCAGGGGGAATCACTATCCCTGAACTCAAGCAGTATTACAGAGCAATAGTGATAAAAACTGCATGGTATTGGTACAGAGACAGACAGATGGACCAAAGGAATAGAATTGAAGACCCAGAAATGAACCCACACACCTATGGTCACTTGATTTTTGACAAAGGAGCCAAAACCATCCAATGGAAAAAAGATAGCATTTTCAGCAAGTGGTGCTGGTTCAACTGGAGGGCAACATGTAGAAGAATGCAGATCGATCCATGCTTATCACCCTGTACAAAGCTTAAGTCCAAGTGGATCAAGGACCTCCACATCAAACCAGACACACTCAAACTAATAGAAGAAAAACTAGGGAAGCATCTGGAACACATGGGCACTGGAAAAAATTTCCTGAACAAAACACCAATGGCTTATGCTCTAAGATCAAGAAGCGACAAATGGGATCTCATAAAACTGCAAAGCTTCTGTAAGGCAAAGGACACGGTGGTTAGGACAAAACGGCAACCAACAGATTGGGAAAAGATCTTTACCAATCCTACCACAGATAGAGGCCTTATATCCAAAATATACAAAGAACTCAAGAAGTTAGACCGCAGGGAAACAAATAACCCTATTAAAAAATGGGGTTCAGAGCTAAACAAAGAATTCACAGCTGAGGAATGCCGAATGGCTGAGAAACACCTAAAGAAATGTTCAACATCTTTAGTCATAAGGGAAATGCAAATCAAAACAACCCTGAGATTTCACCTCACACCAGTGAGAATGGCTAAGATCAAAAACTCAGGTGACAGCAGATGCTGGCGAGGATGTGGAGAAAGAGAAACACTCCTCCATTGTTGGTGGGATTGCAGACTGGTAAAACCATTCTGGAAATCAGTCTGGAGGTTCCTCAGAAAATTGGACATTGAACTGCCTGAGGATCCAGCTATACCTCTCTTGGGCATATACCCAAAAGATGCCTCAACATATAAAAGAGACACGTGCTCCACTATGTTCATCGCAGCCTTATTTATAATAGCCAGAAAATGGAAAGAACCCAGATGCCCTTCAACAGAGGAATGGATACAGAAAATGTGGTACATCTACACAATGGAATATTACTCAGCTATCAAAAACAACGAGTTTATGAAATTCGTAGGCAAATGGTTGGAACTGGAAAATATCATCCTGAGTGAGCTAACCCAATCACAGAAAGACATACATGGTATGCACTCATTGATAAGTGGCTATTAGCCCAAATGCTTGAATTACCCTAGATCCCTAGAACAAACGAAACTCAAGACGGATGATCAAAATGTGAATGCTTCACTCCTTCTTTAAATGAGGAAAAAGAATACCCTTGGCAGGGAAGGGAGAGGCAAAGATTAAAACAGAGACTGAAGGAACACCCATTCAGAGCCTGCCCCACATGTGGCCCATACATATACAGCCACCCAATTAGACAAGATGGATGAAGCAAAGAAGTGCAGACCGAAGGAGCCGGATGTAGATCGCTCCTGAGAGACACAGCCAGAACAGCAAATACAGAGGCGAATGCCAGCAGCAAACCACTGAACTGAGAATAGGTCCCCCGTTGAAGGAATCAGAGAAAGAACTGGAAGAGCTTGAAGGGGCTCGAGACCCCAAAAGTACAACAATGTCAAGCAACCAGAGCTTCCATGGACTAAGCCACTACCTAAAGACTATACATGGACTGACCCTGGACTCTGACCCCATAGGTAGCAATGAATATCCTAGTAAGAGCACCAGTGGAAGGGGAAGCCCAGGGGCCCTGCTAAGACTAGTCATAGTGAACTAGACTATGGGGGGAGGGCGGCAATGGGGGGAGGGTTGGGAGGGGAACACCCATAAGGAAGGGGAGGGGGGAGGGGGATTTTGCCCGGAAACCGGGAAAGGGAATAACACTTGAAATGTATATAAGAAATACTCAAGTTAAAAAAAAAAAAAGAAATCAGCAAACATAGTTCAATAAAAGACTTAATTGGTGTTTATAAAAAAAATCCTTTATTTTAAGTGTGTAATTTAATGATTTTAAAGCAATATTTATATCTTACTTCCTTTTTTTAATACTCATTTCCCACTAGTTCATAGAATATCGAAGTCTATTAAAAACACAGAAATGAAGGCAGGAGAAGACCAAAGGGGAAGCAGCAAGGTTCTTGATTTACTAAGACAACAGATACATTGGCAGAATAGTCTGGTTAAAACCACTTGGGAAACATTGGGTCTTCTCTTAGCCTGCAGCCTCCAGACAAAGAGTTTAAAGGATTAAGTCATGGGTCCTCCTACATCAAATCCGGACCTGACCTGTTATGGTCAGCATCACTTTTGGCCACTTTCATGTTAATCCCATTCATCACTCTTACAAGTTGCCTAGCAACTCACATAGCTAACAAACTTATTTTGGTTCATGATTTTATAGGTTTTGGCCCATGGTCACATGATCGTGAAAGGGGCACGATAGAGCTCAACTGCTAGTCTCACTGGCATCTAAGAAACACCAACACAGGAAGAGACCAAGGACAAAAAAACATCCTCCAAGACATGTCCCAAATGACCAAGTCCCTTAATTTCCTATCTCCTAGTTTCCTGCCACCTTCATACACATCCATCAACAGATGAACTCATTGATTACAGCCCACAGGGTCCAATCACTTTTCTTTGTCCCAACTTTGAACATTGTACTGGGACAATGTGTATCTTAAACCCATAGGGTAGGGCCAGAAGGTTGTGTCAGAGGTCTAAGTTTACCTCACACTAGAAACAGCTGGGTAGATTTCTCAACATCTCCTATTTCTTTCTGTTACTGAGTTACACCATGTCTGCATTGCAGAATTTTGTCTGGGGTAAGATACCGTCAGCAGTCAATTGTAAAGACGCCCCCCACCATGTGTTTGCTTGAATGTAAAATGGGACATCTATAATATAGACACACAGGCGTATACACTGATTCACAGAGAGAGGCAAAAAGGTAAGGAGTTGAGTCTTAGGAACCTCAAGGAAGAGGAAATGGAAATATAAGATACACATGTCAGCGAGAACCAGAACAAAGCAGTGTCTTCTATACACAACAGGACCACTATCCCTCAGCCCTAGCTAATAGGAAAGGGAGAGTCAGTTTTCTACAAAGATATAACTGGTGATAAGCTGGCCAGGCTCCAGTGGCTTGCGCAATGCCCATTAATTTATGGGCAGAACAAATGATTTGTGTGGGTTATTACAGAGGGCAGAAAGAGAGTTGAAGTTGGGAGAAGGGATTAGCTGGGGATGGATCTGGGAGGAGTTAGGAAGAGAAGTGGGAAATAAATTCTAACAATATATAAAGTAGGAAGTTCTCAAAGAACTAATAAAATTGGTTTTTAAAATACCATATCTGTACTGAACACATACAAAGCATTTTTCTTGTCATCTCCTAAATAACAGCCCCTCATGATTTCATTTTGTTAAGTACAAAAGTAATTCAGAGATTATTTAAAATGTAGGAAGATCTAGGAAGATGGCAGAGGGGTAAAGCCAAGTGTTTGGTCACACATGCAAAGACAGTGCTTGGGATGGGAACAGGAGAATGACCAGGGCTTCCTGACAGTGAGCCTCAACTCAGGTTCAGCAAGGGACCCTGTCACAAGGGAATAAAGTAGGTAGTGAAGGAGCAGAACATGCTCTACCCTCCCCCAGCCTCTGAAATTCCATGTCTCTATACACACACACACAAACACACACACACACACATACACACACAGACACACACATATAAATATGACTAGAGTATACAAGAGGATTGCATAGGTTATATGCAAATGTAGTGTCCTTTTAGTTAAGGAACCTGAAGACTTTTAGATCACTGGGAATCCTGGGGCCAATTCTCAGAGGACAGGATATATCTCCTTATTGTGCAAACGAATCCTTTGTTGAGTGTGTGTCAGTGACTCCACACAGTTCTCCTCCTCTAGGTTCCTGTGTATCAAAGAGAATGTTCTGGAAATACTGAAAAAAATATAAACTAAAGGCTTTGTTGTGGTTTCTAGGCTTGCGTTAAAATCATATTTATCACGTTTTATTAAACGGAAGGGAAATCTTCAGCTCCCAGCAACAATAGCCTCAATCATGTTGTCTTATGTTTTATCCCATTATGAATAGCAATTACTTGCACATCAATTGCTCCCCATACTTTGAACTAAATCAGGATAAAGGGATATGTTTCCATTCTGATAAGTAAAGCCAATGTGGATAATCAAGTAGAAAGGGGGGAGGTATGATGCCTTTGGCTTATGCTAGAGTGATGGATTGATTGAATACTTGTTATGCAAATAAACCTAACCTCTGAGAAATGAAATGTAACGATAAAATGTACTACCAAATGGGATGGACAGTCATTACTTGATTTCTTTTAAAAGAAAAAAAAAACATACTTTAGGATTTTGAATAAGTGTGACCCTCAGAATTTCAAATATTTGAATGTGTTTGGTTACCAGTTGGTGGATTGTTTAGAAAGGATTGGGCATTGTGTTTTTATTAAAAATGATGTGTCATGGGCGGTGGGGGCCTTGAGATTTCAAAAGCCCACTAGGCTTCCTCTCTCCCTCTCCCTCTCCCTCTCCCTCTCCCTCGGCCTCTCCCTCTCCCTCTCTCCCTCCCTCCCTCCCTCCCTCCCTCCTTCCCTCCCTCCCTCTCTCCCTCCTACCCTATCTCTCTCTCTCTCTCTCTCTCTCTCTCTCTCTCTCTCTCTCAGGAACTACTCCTGCCACGCCTGCCAGCCTGCCAGCCTGCTGCCATGGTGTCTAACACGATGGTCCATGGACTCACCCTCTGAAACTGTAAGACCGCAATTAAATGTTTCCTTTCATGAATTGGTTTGGTCACGGTGTCTCTACACAGCAATAGAACAGTAACTAAGGCACACAATTTCCTGTTTATTTTTCTAATATTTCTGTATTTATTTCATTAAAGTTACCTGTTGTCCATTGAACAGTTTTATGAATAAGTTTCAAGTTTAAAGACAAAGAGTACCAAATAGGAGTGGCACAACTAGGAGGTTTGGCCCTGTTGGAATGAGTGTGGCCTTGTTGGAGTAGGTGTGTCACTGTGGGCATGAGCTTTAAGACCCTAACCCTAGCTACCTGGAAGCCAGTCTTCTGGCAGCCTTCAGAGGAAGATGTAGAAAGCTCAGCTCCTCCTGCACCATGCCTACCTAGATGCTGCCATGCTCCTGCCTTGATGATAATAGACTGAACCTATGTACCTACAAGCCAGTCCCAACTAAATGTCCTTGTAAGACTTGCAAGGGTCATGGTTTCTTTTCATAGCAGTAAAACCCTAATACATACATACAAAGGGATACAAATATTAAAGGAAGAGGTCAATATATCACTATTTGCAGGTGATATGATAGTATACTTAAGTGACTCCATAATTTCCACCAGAGAACTGCTGCAGTGAAAAACAACTTCAGCAAAGTCCTGGATATAGAATTAACTCAAACATATCAGTTACCTTCCATGAATAAACAGACCAAGAATGAAATTAGGGAAATGACACTCTTCACAATAATCACAAATAAAAACAAATTCCTCCATGTAACTCAAACAAGGCAAGGGAAAGTGCCGTATGAAAAGAACTTAATTTCTCTAATAGAAGAAAACCTCAGAAGATGGAAAGACTTTTCATATTCATGGATTGGCAGTATTGATATAACAAAAGGGCCCTTTGCCAAAAGCAATCTACAGAATCAATGCAATCCCCAAGAAAATTTCAAGAAAATTCTTCATACACTTAGAAAGAGAAATATGCAAGTTCATTTAGAATAAGAAAAAAAACAAGGAAGAGGAAACTATTCTCAAAATAAAAGAAATTCTGTGGAAATCAAGATCCCTAACCTCAAGTTGAATACCCAGCAATAGTGATAAAAATTATATCGTATTGGTACAGAGACAGGCAAGTAGAACACCAGTGTTGTTTCATCTATATATCCATGTAAATTAATGTAAGTCCATCCATTCTTATCACGCTGTACAAAGCTGAAGTCCAAGTGGATTAAGGGCTTCCAAAAAAAAGAGATATATACAAACCAATAGAAGAAAAAGTGGGGAAAAGCTTGAACACATAGTAACAATAGACAATTTCTTGAACAGAACACCAAACCAGGGGCTTATGCTTTACGATGAAGAGTTGACAGTTTGGACCTTGTAAAAACGCAAAGTGTCTGTAAGGCAAGGAACACTGTCATTATGACAAAATGGCAAGTAATATCTTGAAAAAAAGATCTTTGCCATTCTGTATATGAAAGAGAATTAATATTCAATATGTACAACGAACTCACGAAATTATATTCTAGAAAGTGAAATAACCATATTATAAATGGGGTACAGATCTAAACAAATAATTTTCAGCAGAAGAATTTTGAATGGCTGAGAAAAACATAAAGAAATGTTCAACATCATTGTTCATCAGGGTAATGCAAATCAAAAGATACACCCGGCAGAATGGCTAAAATCAAAATTAAGTTAAGAGCAGATGCTGGTCACAATGTGGAGAAAGACGAAGACTCCTCCATTATTTGTGGGATTGAAATGAGTTACAATATTCTGGAAATTACTCTGGGCTTTCCTCAGAATATTGGACATAGTATATGCTGAGGACATAGCTATCCCACTCCTGGGCATATTCCCAAATGATGCCCCAACATATAACTAGGACAAATGTTGAATTATGTTTATAACAGCTGTATTTATGATAGCCAGAAGCTAGGAAGAACCCAGAAGATTTGACCACTTGAATGGATACATAAAATGTGGTTCATCTACATAATTGAGTTCAAATCAGTAATCAAATAAAATGACATCATGAAATTCATAAGCAAATGAAAGAAACTATAAAATACCATCCTGAATGAGGCAACCAAATCGCACACACACATAAAAAAGAAATTAATAAAACACACACACACACACACACACACACACACACACACACACACTACTCTAAAACCTTGAATTTCCCAACATACAATTCACATACCGCTCTAAGTTCAAGAAGAAGGACGAACCAAGTGAGAATGGTCTGTCTTAAAAGGGGAAGCAAAAATATTCATAGGACATGATATGGAGATTAAGTTTAGAGCAGAGATTGAAGGAACATCCATTCTGAGCCTATACCACCTGGGGATCCAGCCCACATACATACAGCCCCCAAACCTAAACAATATTGATGATGCCAACAAGTACATCCATACAGGAGCCTGATATAGCTGTCTCCTGAGAGGCTCTTCCAGATCATGACAAATACCGAGGCTGATGGTTCCAGCCAACCATTGAACTGAGAACAGGGTCCCCTTCGGAGAAGATAGAGAAAGTATTAAAGGAGTTGAAGTGCCTTGTAACCCAGTAAGGACAACAGTGGTCACAAACCAGAGCTCCGCGGGACTAAAGCAGTTCTGTAAGACAGCACATGGACAGACTGGTGGGTTTAGCTGCATATGTAGCAAAGCATGACCATGTTCTATACCAATGGGAGAAGCCCTTGGTCATGCCAACGCTGGACCTTCCAATAAATAGACTGAACCTATGAACCTATAAGCCAGTCCCAAGTAATTGTCCTTGTAAGACTTGCATTGGTCATGGTTTCTTTTCAAAGCAGTAAAACCCTAACACATACATACATACATATATATATATATATATATATATATATATATATATATATATATATATATATATAGGTTTACACACACACACACACACACACACACACACCATTTACAGGGATTTTAGATCTAGCCAGGGCCTTTGCAGTTCCATTGGTCCATCTGATACACGTGTTCATGGAACATGTCTCTCTCTGTTTCTTGTTCTAGGAAGTACATGGACAACGTCTGCAACTCGCTTCATTTTGCTTTATTCTCCTCTTCAGCCTTAGAAATCCCAACTTACAGTGAGGGGAAGATGGGAACTTGGATAGATAGCTCTTTTTGTCTGTGGGTAGCTTACATGTCAAGTCACAAAGGGAAAATAAATATAACAAGAAATTAAAATACACATCCAAACCATGATGGGAAGTTCATATCTGTTGCCCTTAATCAATGTCAACTTTGGAAATTGGAATCCACACTCAGATGAGACATTTGAAAAATCCTAATTATCAGGCAGGCTTTGGTATTTCTCTTTTCCTGAAAAGGAACACCACTAGAAAAAGGGAGACCGGTAGGTTGTTTTTGTCCACAAATCGAATCAGAAGCATTTGATAATGAGCATAGAGTGGGCTCACCCCATGTTTACCAAAGAATAAAGTAATATGGGGGCGGGGGAGACATCTAGAGAACAGTTGGTGCCTTATTCGTATTAAAAAAAACATTGAAGTCAGGAAATAATATTTGACAAGAGAAAAAACTAGGTTTTCATTAGGCAGTTCTGTTTTTCAAATAGCCTTATTTTAGGCATGGAAAGAGGCAGGTGGAGCAGGTCAGTCTGTAGATAACTAAAGTCATTCCCATCAAAAAATTAAGAATAATGTGGATTTTTAATGGACTTGAGTAAAATTAGAAATTTTTGCTTTCAAATGGGAAAATTTGTGTTCCAGAGAGAGACAAAGTAGTGTCCAAACTCATACTTGATTCCTTCAATAAATCTACTGGTAACTCATGTGTCTATTGATATTAGGATTAAAACGCAAGTTGAATTTCTCGATTTAAGAGTTTAACATGTGTGAATAGCTGCCAGTGGAAAGACTTTTCCTCGGATTTCTCAAAGGCATTAAAAAGCCACCGTGGAGTTACTGAATTTTGTTTCAAAGACTTTAGCTCCTTGTCTGCAGGGATGCAGGGCCTCAAAGGAAGGGCCTGAGACCTCCTAAGAGGTAGCGTCCAAAAACTGAGGCCATACGCACAGAGGGAAGTAACCTTTCTCAGAAAATGGAGCTAGGAGAGCTTAAAAATGAAGGCGACTTATCGATCAAATCGCTGTAACAGAACGACGGCACCCAGTTCAAAGAGCGAGGCAGCTGTCAGCGACTCGGCCAAGAACTAAGAGGATTTGAAAAGATAATAACAACACAGAGTTCACAGAAGCCACTATAGACTCATGGGGTCTTCAAATTTAATCCCTTATACTTTGGGCAGAGAAAACCATCCAAACCAGAAATCACTCTTGCTCAGCCCAATGCTGTGCCGTGCCGCGGATGTCCCATGTCAAGGACGCAACCTAAATGCTGCAAGCTTGTGAGAAACCAGAACTAGGTCAATTAAGTACTGACACCGGAAATGGCTCAAGTCTGCACCTTCATTGGAAGGAGAAAAAATAAGTCACACAGCACTGGAAGTAATCCTTATCAGGGTCTGTGTGAGGTCGGAAGTGTACAGCGCCATGTTCAATCAGAAAGCACTGTCTACACAAATGAGGAAATGATTTTTAAATTTAAACACAATTTCTAATAACTAGTAACTTTTAAGTGTCCAGTTTTAGCACAAGCTTCCAGATTATGTGGTTTCTCAGGCGGAAGAACGCCATACAAGAAGTGAGTTTGAAACTTCGGAGGTTCCCACCATATGACAGCAAACTAAGAAAAGCATGGAGGCGGGGTGTGGTAAAATGAACTAGAGGAAATCTGTAAAACCAAGAAAGGAGAATTCAGAAGACTTATACGGGAAAGGCCAGCAATAGGGATGGCTCGGAAGACCATCCTCGTTTTCAGAGTTTATCACAGCAAAATTGCCAAAGACTGGTAGCAAAATTGCCACTTGTCCCTGTGGACAATCTCTGAACGTACACACACACATACACACACACACACACACACACACACACACACACACACAGAGAGAGAGAGAGACAGAGAGAGACAGAGAGAGACAGAGAAACAGAGAGAGAGACAGAGAGAGAGGGGGGAGGGAAGGAGAAGGGAAGGGGGAGGGGCAAGGGAAGTGGAAGGGGGAAAGAGGCAGATAGAGACAGACACAGAAAGAGAGACTGACATAGAGACCTACACACAGACACACACATGCAGAGATATACACGAAGACATACACAGCCCAATTGAGGATTTACAGAAAGATAGCCATCAAAGGACCCGAATATTTGGGGCTAAAATACGTGAGCTTTGTGTAGGAATGAGTGACAACCAAATTTTACAAGTACTGCAGCCACCTGCATGTTTCCACACCCCCTTAGCTGTCTGGGTATCGCATACATGGCTGTCACTCCTGCTTTCTTCATTTGTATTTTACTGTGAGTCTCCCTTCTCCCTGTTCAATGTGGCTGGCAGTTTTCCATGTGGAAGGACTTCACAATGCACTCCTTCTAGGGAGGCAGGGAAAACAATGTCAAAAGAGGCTCAGTGCTAGGGCAAACAGTACAAACAATGCATACTTCACATCCAAGGGAGGGGCTCAAAGAATACAGAGGCTCTGGCTGGTGCACAGAGCCAAGTTTACAAAGTTAGGGCCCACAGCATCACTGGGAACCAACCAGCAGCTCTCACTCAGCCCTCCATGCTAGTGACTCATTCTCATCTCTTGATACCAGAGGAAGAAGCATTTGGAAGATCCTCTCCCTAAAAATGAAGCTTGTACAGAAACTCTATGAAACCTAAGAACAATTATAAATAGGAAAGCACACACAAGGTAAAAAAATAGATGGCAGATTCAACAGCCTTCTCCACGATACCATCATGTACACACACACACACACACACACACACACACACACACACACACACACACACGAGAAGAATAGACCTACATAAAGGATATATTTCCAGGCATAGATATCTGTTGGGAGGAGGTTGACGTTCTAACAAACCTCAGCCAAGGACTCCATTAGGAAGATTCAGAAGCTCAAGACATTGGTTCACACCTGGGTGCATATCACTATCTATCTCACAGAACCTTTATGGAAAACAAAGACAGATCAGCCTAGAATGAGTTAAACAGAAACCCTTTCAGGCTATTGAAGAATTTTGGAGCCAAACTCCACAGACAGTTAACAGCATAGAATGTGACCCACGACTGCAGTTTGTATAATACCACTTAACCTGGTGAAGCATTTCCTACTCTCCTATGAATCATAGATGTGAGAGGGTGCGAGGATCTGTCCGAGGAGCTGTCCTCACATATGTGAGGAGCTGTCCTCACAAACTCCATTACAAGATGGCACCGGCATCCGGCAGAATGCACCTAGTAACAAGGGCAATACGCAGGCACCTGGTAACTTCCCTACTCAAAGGGACACGTACGTTTTGGTACGTCATCTGGCATAATTGGCAGCGACCAGTCAGAGAGTGACACGTCCTAGGCGAGGATAGTTTCCTATATAAGGGACGGTTATTCCTCACTCTCCGTCTCTGCATTGTAAGCTTATGCGCTCCCTCTCAAGACGCATTAAAGCTTTTCTGTAGTAGGATCCTGTGTGTGCCGCATCGTTCCTGCTGGCGAGACGTAGCGCGGGACAAGAGGGAACCAAGGAAGCCTGGGCAGCACACTTCAGGCTCCATACAAAGTGCACTTTGCAGGCTAACACCCAAATGGCTAGTCTGCAATTCACCAATCCTGGACATGAAGGCATTGAAAAACAGTAGACGCCCTACCTGGTAGAGCCACTGTCTCTCGTTCCTGCCTTCTGGAGGCTCCATGGTCATTCCACCCTTAACTCTCCACCATCCTGTTGAGAAGTGGCTGGCCTTTTTCTTTGACTTAGGAGAATATTTTAGTCCTTTAGATCTCTCTCTCTCTCTCTATGTCTCTCTCTCTGTCTCTCTCACTCTCTGTCTCTCTGTGTGTGTGTGTTTGTGTGTGTGTATGTAAATGTTATGAAGGTGAATAAAAACAAAAAGTTTCTGGTTCCAGTAAAAATTTAAAATTAAGATTCTTTTCTTAAAGCTTTATTTATTTATTCCATGTATGTGAGAACACTGTCACTGTCTTCAGACACACCACCAAATGAGGGCATCATTTCCCATTACAGATGGTTGTGAGCCACGATGTGGTTGCTGGGAATTGAACTCAGGCCTTTTGGAAGAGCAGTCAGTGCTCTTAACCACTGAGTCATCTCTCCAGCCCTAAAATAAAGTTTCTTAAGAGAGCAGTTTAGCGTGGGAAGCAATAAAGATGCCCCATTTATGAATGAGCACTCAGTCTCTTTAAATTCCTTGGACTCAGGAAACATCTTGGACAAGGAGGTGGGAAGAGTGTAAGACCCAGAGGGTGGGAAGAAGGGCTGTGGTTTGCTGTATTCAGGACATGACAAGGCTTCCATAATTGTGAGCTCACAGCAGCTGTGGTCACCTGCATAGGTCTTTAAAGGACCACCAGCTAGACAGAATCCCTTACTGATGAGCTTTTCGGGTGCCGATGGCTGCTGGGGTAAAAGAATCATTCTTCTCTGAGAGTTTGTTCACTGGTAGAATTCTCACATTCCTGTAGATGGTCATACACCCATAAGTACATAATCAATGGTAATTGGGCTTAGTGGTTATAGGTTGGGAGAGAGGGTATGAATTTTGAGGGATGGTTATTGGCAGGGAATTTGGGGAGAGCAGAGGGTGAAATGGAAGAGTTTAAGGTCATGTTTCATTGTATACATGTATGAAATTCTCAAGGATAAAGAAAATTTATTATTTAATAGAAAATTTAGACTATTAGCTTTAGCTATGTAATATAAGGCTCTATGACTTTAAGAATTCAAATATTGAACATAAATCAAACCAATAGACTGCCTTATGATTCAAGGAGCAAATTATATGTACTTAATGTAATGCAGTTTCTCCCTCTTTCGGTCTCTTTCTATCTCTTGTCTCTCTGTCTCTCTGTCTCTCTGTCTGTCTGTCTGTCTCTCTCTCTCTCTCTCTCTCTCTCTCTCACACACACACACACACACACACACACACACACGCAGATGTACACTTACATTATTTTTATGTCAAGGTGTCAAAATTCATGACAAAATCAAAATATAGGAATAGAGGTTTGTTAAGGGCACACAGTCAGAGTCATTGGGTTTAGACTGTTGTGGCAATGACCACATGGCAACAGTGTATTGATCTGTGGCACTGAGAGCCTGCATGAGCCCTGCTCATATTTGAGTGGATCAGGCAGCCAAGAGTTCGGTCCGAACCAGCTAGTCCTCTCCTTCCTGCCCCAGTGACCTACTTCTGCTAGGGCACAGTCTGAAAGATTCCACAACCTTCCTAGACAGTTCCATCAGCTTGAGACAAAGTGTTCCCACAGCTGAGTGTGAAATTTCACACTCAAGCCCTAACGAAAATTAGCCAGGCAAGTGCGAAATGTTTTGTGAAAACAGTTTAATTTCAGTTCTGTATACAGGACAGGGAGGAACCCTTTGATATGGATTGATTTAGTCTTTAGCTTACAGAGTGCACCCCCAAAAGATACATAGTGTAGAAAATGCACAGTATTCTATGAGGCAAGCATGGCGCTGAAAACAACACACTAATGAAAATAAAATGCAAAGAACTGGGATATATAGTAACAATTCCAATCCTCAGTGTGAAAGGCTCTTTTATTTACATATGTGAGCTGTCATTATTAGTTCCCTACTGGGTTCATTTTACAAGGAAAGAAAATCACAAACTCTGCCTATCCCATCGACCATGGTGTCATTCATCACAGTGTTATGGGGCTCTGATCTAGGGATTAATCATCAGGGTTTGAAAGCAAAATCCATCGTCTCAATACATGAGGCTTTAGTGGAGAGAGTGAGGTTACAAGTATGTAATGCCCTTTAGTGTCTTCTCTGCCAGTCTATTGTATGCATGCCTTTTGTTGACTATTGTCATTGGTGGTGGTTGTTGTGTTTTTAAATATGAAATGTTGAATGCAAGGGCAAGTGGCAGGGATCCGATAGATCTTTGAATCCTCACTTTCTCCTTCCCATCTTGCGCTAAGTCTCCCAATCCTCAGATATCATTCAAATACACTGAACCAACTCAAATATACCGAAAGAAGGTGAAATCAAGACACTGAAACAACTCAAATATACCGAAACAAGATGAAGTCAAGATGCACTTGCCATCTCTAATTTGTGTTTGGATGTTGACCGTAATCGTCTGGTAAGCCATAAAAACCACAGGATGGATCTGAGGAGGATCGGTGGGTGAAACTGCTTGCTGCCTAAGCAGACCTGAACTCAGATCCCAGTCATCATGAAACAGGCAGGGGAAACCTGTAACCCCAGGGAGAGGAAAGGGGAAGAGAATCACTAAGGTATGCTGGCTTCCAGCCCAGATGAATATATGAGAGTTTGGGATCAGGGAAAGACACCACCTGTCTTAGTTAGGGTTCTATTGCTGTGAGGAGACACCATGACCAAGGCAACTCTTAACAAAGGAAATATTTAATGGGGCTGGCTTACAGTTTCAAAGGTTCAGTCCGTTATTATCACGGTGGGAAGCACGGCAGAGTCCAGGTAGACATGGTGCTGGAGAGTGTTCTGTATCTAAATCCAAAGGGAGGCCAGAAAGAGACTTGCAGCCACAGGCAGCCAGGAATAGCATCTCTCTTCCCCATTGGGCAGAGCTTGAACATAGGAGCCCTCAGAGCCTGCCTACACAGTGACACACTTTCTCCAACAAGGCCACACCTCCAACTAGTGGCACTTCCCATGAGCAAAGCATGTTCAAACCACCACAGTGCATCAAAAGAAAATGGCAGAGACATAGAGAAAGATACTGCATAATATCCTCTTGTAGCAGGGTGCTGAAACCCCCCCCCACACACACACACATAAACCCATGCACGTGTGCACACAATAGCAGATTTATTTATTTGCTTTGTTTTAATTTTTTTCTTAAAAACTTGGTACATACACATAATGTGTTTGAGCAAACCCATCTCCATGCCCTCCCCTCAAATCCCTCCCCTTTTCTTCCTCCTAATTGAATCTGCATTTTAATAGAAACAGCTGAGTCCATTTCCTGCTGACTAGATGTGGGGGGTTGGGAACAAAAATCCAGGAGAGCATGGACAGGCGTCAAGAGCCAAATCCATGAAGAAAACGGTCCCTCTTCCCTGTGGTCATCAGTTGCCAGTAGTTCCTCAGTTGGGGGAGGGGAGCTTCCTAAGTCTCCACCTGTCTATTCTGGGATTTATCTGTGCAGATTTTGTAGATGGAATCTTGGACACTGTATAACACATGAACACACACACACACACACACACACACACACACACACACACACACACACACACCAAAATTTAAAACCAGAGAATGGTTTTTAAAAGGTTACACAACGTCATAAATTCAGTTCCTTAGTGGCAAAATATTTGAATTTCACACCAGATCATAATACTATCTATATAAAATTAAATTATTCAAATGAATATTTTAAAGTTCAGCGGATTTTTATCTGTTAAATAGCACAGGATGAACGAAATCAGTTGGTGCCAAACCTCCCTACGGCTGCACAAGAAAAAATGTAAATCAGTGTTCAAAAGTGTGAATCCACAAGGGTGAGGGGATCATCAGAGATCGAGGACCTACAGTATAGGATATGGAGGGTCAGTAGACCAGACAGGTGGATCATAATCAAAGAGTCTGGAAAATGGGCCATTCATACCTTGACAACCTTCAAAGACTAGGGGAAATGCAGGGATAGGTACCCCCCCGATGTGGGAATAAAAAACTTTAATACATTTAAAGGACACTTAGCTTCTAAATAGAGTGTGGATTGGAATCTACAGTGTGAAAAGGCATAGGAGTAGTAGTATCCAGTTTTCCCCTTGCTGTGACAAAATTGTGTCATTTAGGGGCTGTAGAGATGGCTCAGCTACTCAGAACCCTTAGCATCCTCACAACTGACTCTGGCTCTGGGAGATCTGATTCCCTCTTCTGGCCTTTGCAGGTACTGCAGCCACATGACATAACATAAAAAAGACCCATGAACAAAAGTAAAAAGGAGAACTTAAAATGAGTCATTTACTTGAGGTTAATGCACCAAGGTTTGTAGAGAGAATCTCTTCTAAGCAGAAGCTAAAGGAGATGCTGAGGAAGATGCTAAGAAAGGGGATGAAATCGAAATAATTAACCAGGTAGAAGACACAGAATAGTTTGAATGGGTTAAATAAGTTAGTCCGGGAATGAGCCAAAGTTTGTGGCTTAGGAATTTGTTAATAAATAATTAGTTTCAGAGTTGTCATTTTTGGATCGGTTGCTGGGAAGGAAAAAAGTACTTTTTTTCCCAAAGGTTAATTTCTCCAAATTATTTTCATCTGATTATGTACGATGCTAATATTTGGAAATCATGTGTAGGATATATGTGAAATTGCAACTATGCTGGAGAATTCTAATATAAATTTGATTTTTAATGCAAATTCAGTAGTGATATTTTTTTCCACTTCCATTTTTCAAGTCTCTGTCTATTCTAAAATGTATGTGTTTATTTTATCTATAGTAGAAAATGTCCTTGTGATGTAATGAAACATTAGTCAGCCCTACTAAGATGCTTTCTGAAAGTCAGTTAACCTCAGGCACTGAGATTTGTGATGACTTAAGTTGGGGCCCAAAACACTTTCGGGATCTCGAAATAATGAGAATGGGCTTGTGGTCACATTCACCCCCAAAAGTGACCACACACACACACACACACACACACACACACACACTGCAGACATCACTGACTAACTATAACACAGCTTGAGCTGTGGCCTTGAGATCATGGAGTAGGTGGCTCTTGGTTTATATGGCCTTACACTTTGGCACAAGCATACAGCCACACTCACAACTCTCTCTCTGGTCCCCCTCTTCCTTCACAGCGAGTTCCAACACAATTTGTTATTTCTGATTTTATCCATCCAGTCTGGGCCTCCCTCTTCCAGAATTTAAATTTTTTGTTCAGTGTGTGTGTGTGTGTCTGTGTGTGTGTGTGTGTGTGTGTTTGTGTAAGAGAGACTCTGTGTGTTTGTGACAGTGAGAGAGAGAGAGAGAGAGAGAGAGAGAGAGAGAGAGAGAGAGAGAGAGAAATAATTAGTCATCCAGTTAACACATGTGCATGCACAGTCGTGTGGAAGCCCAAGGTACATTCAGGAAATATCCTTAAAGTCTTGTCTGTCTTGTTCAGTGTGGAAGCAACTCTCTCTCACAGTTAAAGCTCCTTTTGGTATGGGTCATTTTTTCAGACAGCTTGCTCTGGGCATCCTTCCTCTGCCTGCCAAGGTGGAATTATAGGATGGTCTCCACATCCACGGGCATCTATGTAAGTTTCTGGGGAGTGAGTTCTTAACTGCTAGACTCTCTCCCTAGCCCCTTCAAGAACTTTCTGTCCCAACTCCCCACTACATTTCTTTTTGAGATTTATCGACTATGCTTGACAAATGGAGACTGTATATATTTGAAGTATAAGGTGTAGTATTCTGATCACATTATACATTGAACAGATATTTTAAGATCAAGCTCTCTCTCTCTCTCTCTCTCTCTCTCTCTCTCTCTCTCTCTCTCTCTCTCTCTCTCAGATCCACTGTCTTAACATACTCCACATACTCAAAACCCCAGTGACAATCAGTTCACTGTTCCCAGGTTCTGATGTGTTGTTCATCATGTAACCGAGTGATGTTTTACATTCTGTCCAATCTATTTCTCAAAAGGAAAAATGAGCACACCAGTCACCTGGTTAAAACCCTCAAATGGTTCCATGTCACTGAGGGTAAGTTGAAAGCTCCTCTGTTGAAGTCCCTCTGTTGATAGACAGATGCTGTTCATGAAAGACCAAAAGATATGACACACCATCCCGAGCCAGGGAAGTCATAAGTTTAGCTTCTTGTGTTATTAAACTGAACAGAATAGGGTTTACAAAACAAGGAGAATGTAAAATTTCGTGTTGCTAGAATACTCAGTCACATAGGTTATGGAGTGGTTGAACTTAGCGTTCAACAGGGGTGTGGTTGTAGGATTCATGTGTGTGTATAAGTTGAGTGCCTGTTCCCAAGTGTGAGGGCACATATGTGTGTACATACGTGCAGAGATGAGTAGAATGTGCATTCTCTTACTCACTACTCTCCGTCTCTCAGTGAACCACAGCGAAACATTTTGACTAGTGTGGCTGGCCAGGATGCTAATGGTGATCCACCTGCTTCCACCCTACAATGTTGCAGACATGATTAGCCATTCCTGGAGTTTTTACAAAGGTGAAGAGAGAATATGAATTATTCGGGCTTGCAGAGCAAAGGCTCTTGCCCACTAAGCTATCTTCCCAGTCCCCATCAAGAAATGGTCTATCGCAACCTTCATGCCATGCCTTCTGCTGTGTGTGTTTCTCAGTGTCCCAAGGGGTACTCTCTCACAAAAACGGTTCCACCTCCACATGCCTCTGTGCTTACACCCAGAACAGAGTGTCTCTTTTATCAGGAGAACTATTCAGAGGTTGACATGTTCTGATTGCAGCTTCTGAGGTACAGAGAGAACTGTCTCCATCTTCAAGACTTGGGCTTTCTTACCCTGTGAACTGAAACCTTGTGTCCTTCCCTGGAGGATGGTGAAAAGGAGAGAAGGATGAGGAAAAGAGAAGGAGGCAAGTGTGTAGGGGAGAGGTTGAAGTCACATTAAAAGTTCCAAGTTAGCATCAATCCTGAAGAGTAGACAGGGAGAAATTGACAGTGTTAGTGCTGTCACCACACACACACACACACACACACACACACACACACACACAGACATGTCTGCTGTGCTCAGGTGTCATTGCCCCACTAAATAAAATGCTCTATTAGGCTTATCTGTCCTTCTCACGTGTAGCCAGTAATTAAATAACCACCTTTTAAAATCCTGCTGGTCTGAAAGAAAGCCATTTGAGCATTATCCTTAGCTGATGAATTACACGGACCAGTGGTCCTGGATAAATGGGCCTGTTCTAAAGCGATGCATGAGAAAAAGAAAACTCTTGAAAAACAAGTGATGGGAGATTAGATTCCACATCTTAGGCCTCACTCAGTAGACTCTGTCCCCAGCAGGGAGCAGAGTCTAACTAGGACCAGCTGCAAGACTGGTCTTCCAGAGTGTGTAAGATCCATGAGTGCCACTTCACGGATTCTATCAGACCTCACTTTTCCCAGAACATGTTCTGTTGCTGCCCATGCTGAGACACTGAAGCGAAAGAGTGAGGACAAAACAGCTCCATTTGGCCACCATCTCTCCTAAGGAAGTTCCCCATCAGGGCCAAAGATTTTTCACTGCTGCTTCAGAGCCTGATCATGGCTGTATTGGCTGTCTGTGGTGCTGACCCTTTCCTCATAAAGTTCTTTCTAAAAGTAATTTGTCTCCTCTTCCTTCCCATGGAACCCACCATGCCATTTACATAACAGATGTCAGCATATCTTTTTAAAGAGAACACAACTCAATCCAATTCTACCCTCTGGAATCCAAAACACTTGTCACTTTCATAGCCAGGTACTTCAGAATGCTGACTCACTCCTGAATCAAAAATCTCATCTAAATCAGTTCCTGGTGAGACTCAGCTATGATTCACCATGGGGCACATCTCTGCACCCTTTATGAGTCTACAGAATCAAGAAAGCACGGTGTATGCTGCAGCTAGCATAAACTGGTTAAGTATAACCTCTGATCAACTCAGCATCACTTGAAGAGAGACAAAGACAGACAGACAGACACACAAACGTGAGGGGTGGCTTAGCAAATGTCTTATTGAGTTATTATGTTGGTCTGTGGACATGCCTATGAGGAATTGCCTTGATTGTTGATCTACTTAGGAGGGCCAAGCCCACTGTGGGCAGCACCATTTCCTAGGAAGGTCGTTCTGAGCTGTATAAGAAAGCTAGTTGAGCTGGAGCAAGCCAACAAGCAGAGTCCCATGGTGGCATCAGCCTCAAGACTTTGTTGTAGTTCCTAATCTGACTCCCTTCTATGACCTGAAAGTTGAAGTCAAAACATTTTTCTCCCCTACACTACTTTCCATCCAAGCATTTTATCACAGCCACAGAAAGGAAACTAGAACAGACTCCATGGGGCAGCAGGGAGGACTGATGCCTCACAGATTCTCAGGAGCCTGTGCTTGCAGCTTCTGGCCCTTCTATCACTGTAAGCCACAGTGACCTGGGCAGGCTCAAGAGAAGGATGGACAGTCTGCATTACCTAGGAGATGACACAGTCACTTCTGTCCTTATTCCATGTACAAGAAAGAGTGCTAATGACCCAGTGGTTATAACGTTTAACAGTGGGAACAGAAAGAGAGGAGGAACTTAACGCTTCCCACAGGGCCAACAAGAGGACCAGAGGCAGAGGTGAAGCTGGACTCTGTAGTACATTTCCTGTGTGGTCTCCCTTCCCCCACCTAGTAACCAAACAGAAGGTTCTAAGTCAAGAAAGAAAGAAGAGAGCCACAAGATGAAAGAAACCCAAGTATCTCAATAATGCCCCTGCCTCAGCTGCATTGCCCAGAGGTTTGTGAGTCAGTGGACATTTCTATGAGGACCTGCATTGATTGACTGAGGAGGTTCAAACCCATTTTCGGCGGTACCATTCCCTAGGCAGGTGGGTTCTGCGCTGTATAAAAAGAACTAGTCTTGGAGCTTGACTGCTACTCATGTGGTGTTTTTTTCTGTTTTTTGTTTTCTAACTGCAGAGAGGGCTACAGTGTTGCCTACAGCGAAGCTTTGAGCCTGCTGCACAAAACTCAGCATCTTACTATAAAAGAACTCAAGGAAAATTCCAGATCTCACTAAACAGATAGTGGCCAACTTCCCCTCTTCTCCAATTTCTAGTCATTCATGAATTTTTAAGCTCCTGTTATCCCACCTTAACCACAACACACTCTGATCTCCATAAGACTGCTGACACTCAACCAGTGCAAGCCACCAGACAGAGGAAAGAGGTAAGAAATCCAAACATCCACTGCAGTTCCCAACTCAAATGCTTACAGAGGCCTTGTCAACCTTCAGTCAAAACAGGCATCAAGTTTCTCTCATTACCTACCCTTTAATTGTCAAAATATTTGCACGTCTAAGTTCTTTCTGTTAAAGTGTTGGGTGGACTTCTTTCTACTTTAAGAGCCATTTACTTTAGTGTTGTTAAGCAGAGAAGAGGACAACCCAGTCAACATTTACTCTAATAGGTAACTGATGTATGCATGAGGCTGTCCTTATTTCTCCAGTAACTATAAATCTAGATACCTTTTCCTTGCAGGATGTAGGAAACAAGCCTTCTACCCCACCCTTCCTTTCTAATTCAGCAGTTCTCATGATCAGTCTGGCATCCACCACCTACGAGATGAGAAAGACTGGCCACGATCCCTTCTGCCATTAAGGATCAGACCCCACTGTGGGCTGGAGAGACGGCTCAGCAGCTAAAAGCACTGGCTGCTCTTGCAGGGGACTCAGATTTGATGTCTTGCATCCACATGGCAGACCCTACACATCTGTAATTCCGGTTTCACGGAAGACCTTCTGCTGGCTTCCCTGAGCTCCAGGCATGTCCAAGGTACATATATATGCATGCAAGTAAAACACCCCTACACATAAAATATATATATATATATACACATATATACATATATATACATATATATACACACATATACATATATATACATATAAATACACACACACACATATATATGTACGCTTTAGAGGACAAGGAGGATAAGGAAAAGAAGAAGAAAGAGAAGAGAATGAGGCAACCCTATGAAAGCCACAAAAACACTGCATTCAATTTTTTTAAATTATTTACTTTATTTATGAGTACACTGTAGCCATCTTCAGACACACCAGAAGAGGGCATCAGATCCCATTATATATGGTTGTGAGCCACCATGTGGTTGCTGGGATTTGAACTCAGGATGTCTAGGAAGAGCAGACAGTGCTCTTAACCGCTGAGCTATCTCTCCAGTCCCCTGATTATTTTAACTTTGTAGTCCATAAGTCCAAGCTCTTACTTTGAAGGAAATGACAGGAGTTGTGTGCACACTGTATATTATTAATCCCGTGCTGATGTTTAGAGACAGGTGGATCCTGGTGCTTGTGGGGCCAGCCTATCTAGCCTAGCTGTACAGATCCAGGACAATGGGAGACCTTGTTTCAGGTGATGTGGGTGGTGTTCCCGAGACTGACACCAGTCTTTCAGGCTCTACAAACAAGTGCACACAACCGTGAGTACACATGATGCATACACTACAAAAATGAAAAATGAAGTGTGCAAATTCAATAAAGAAAGCTCCTTTCCAGATGGTATGGTATAGTGAGCATTGCTTCTCCGATTATAGTTATCTCTGAAGAGGAAGTCAATGAATGACTCAGACAAGAGCATTTGGAATATCAGCTGCCAACCCATGGCCCAGACCTCCTCTCTGGCAGCAATTACCTTCTTAACATGACTCCACATTGTCTCCTTGGACCCAGGTTTCCCCTTCCCCATAGCTCTGCCCTACTTTGAGCCTAAGAACCCAAAGAGCTAGCCAAGAAAGGAGGGGAGAAAGGACACGAAGGGGTAGAGAGGAGGCTGCCAGTAATCCAGTCATATACACAGACCATTCCTTTGGCACTCAGTCCACGGGTGCCAGGCAATATCACTGAGCTGGATACCCAGGAGGCAAAGACAGGTTTTAATTATCAAATAGGTGGCAGTCTTTACCACAGTAAGTTCAGCCAGCTGTGAACACAGTCAGAACACAGAAGAAGATGACACCTGTCCGTTAACTGTGAACTCCTGAGTGTGTGTGCATGCTTGTGTAGAAGGACTGTGTGTCTTTGTATTTGTGTGTGTGTGCGCGCACATCCATTGTTATTTAAGCTGGGTTTCTTTCTTTTATTTTCATATATAATTAGTCCCAGGACTACTTCATGTCTTGATAAATCTTACCAATATTTCTCCCGCTGTGCCTGTTAGCTCTGAAAACCCCTGATGGTACCTAACGATGTGCTTTACCTTGTCAATTATTTCAGGGGACTTGTGAGTGAGACCCTTTCCGTGAAGCCCAAGAGAGAAGAAGAAAACAGAAGCCCCACCTTGGCAAAAGAAAGCGGGTACAATATTGTCTGAAATGATTCGGGGTGGCCGAGCACGAGGATAAGAGAACGTGATGTGAGAACTGAGCGCAAGTTGGACACACAAATTGGGACATTGAACCCCACACAACCCCCCCACCAAATGGTGCCTGCGGGTTTAAGCTTAAAAGTAGCCTTCCAAGGAGAGCCCAAAGGAATAAGTACTGAGTCTGTTGGGACATTTGGGAGAATAGAAAACCTTTGCCTCTGCTCTCAGTAGAAGAGACAACAGTAAAATGGGTTATAGATGTGTAGGGCTATTGGCAGAAGCAGATTTAAAGAAAAGAACTTGACTCATCGGCTTTGATTTGAAATCTTTATTATCGCAAATGGTGGTAATTAGATAAAGATGCCTCACACATCCTTCGTTCAGTAACAATGGCACTTTCAGCCCTTTCCAGCTGGTTATGGGTTAATGGATTTAAAGCCTTTTAATAATATCCACTAAAATTTTTTTTGCTCTCTCCCAGGGCAAGGTAGTAGCAAAAATCGCTGAATGGCCATTATCTGAAGCCTGGACCAGAAAGATAATGGCCCAAGGTATACAAGGCAGGTGGGAACGATCAATTATACCACCACAACTGACAGCACAGCTGTGTTACATGATCAGCAGGAGTGCTGGAGTTAACCTGGATTTCGGGACCAGCAGATACCCGCTGTGCCCACTTGGTCTTCTCGGGGTGCAGATCTGTCTCCTGTGGCAAGAGGCAGGGAGTATCCTACCAGCAACTCTGAGGAGCAGCACGAGGACACTTCATGGAAACCAGGGCAGGAGAGAAGAGAGGAAAGGTGTCCTTCTCTGGCTCATAGACAAGGCATCAGAGACCTGAGTACCTGCTTCTAACTGAGTACAGAGCCACTCCCACCATGTGTTTATGAACTCTGCTGGGGTCTCCAGTCTATGATAATATTCACTTTCGGTCCATCATTTCCTACCAGAAGGAGAAGACACACAGTTCCATCTAAAGTTACACTGAGAAGCAGGCTGGTTACGGCTTGGAGGACAAGACTAAGTAGCATCAACACAGACATACACTTGCATGCACACAGAAATGCATGACACATATATCCACATGCATATGCACACCAAGAACATGTGCACACATGCATGCATGCACACATAAGCATACATACATGGAACGCAATGATAAATTTATAAATACACATATACATATTAGCGTCTGTGCACTTAGTTTCACACATCTTTTCTGCTAAGACCTGCCCTATGATCCCTCCCTGAAATAAAGACAAAGAGTCTGAAGGGGAAACTTTGGAGGCCAGACTCCAGTGAGAGGGTAATGAGCCAGAGTAGTAATCAGCCCCTAATGGGAATGTTAATAGCAGGACCGACACTCTGACAAACAAGTCTGCAGAAGGACTGGAGTTCTTTCATGGAAATCCAGAGAAGCCAGGAGCCCTGTGCTGTCTGAGTCACACCAACACTCAGAGTCCTCGAGCAAATGCAGAAATCCCTGAGCACACCAGGACAATCCTAACCAAACACAAGAGCCCTCTAGGTTTGGCACTGGACTGGGGACAGGTGTCAAGGGGACTGAAGGCTTTTCTGAAGTGATAAGAATCTGCCTTCCACTGGGCCCAGTTAAGACATTTAAAATGGAAATAATGGGGCATTTCCCACCCACTAAGTGGCTAATGGTCTCGCTAATCACCACTCTCCCTGAAGGGCCTATGTGAGCAGCTGAGACCTGACCCAGGGCTTCAAAAAATCCACACTTCTCTAGACATTTCCTATAACACAGACTTTGCAACAAGGGAATTTGAAGGGAGGGAATGAAGGGCTGGATTTGAACAAATATGCCTTACATGCATCTATATAAATTCTCAAACAATAATAAATGAGATTAAAAAGGAAAACACCAGAGGTTGGGGATTTGGCTCAGTGGTAGAGCGCAATCCTAGCAAGTGCAAGGCCTGGGTTCAATCCCCAGCTCGGAAAAAAAAAAGGAAAAGAAAAAGAAAACACTTCATTCAAGGCCCACTGCCTCCTTTGGTCAGCATTTTGCTCCAGGCTGTTGAGATGCTAAGCAGGTCAAGCCCCTAGCTGCCAGGCCTGAGGACCTGAGGTCCACACAGGTGCAGTGGCAAGCTCACACACACACACACACACACACACACACACACACACACACACACACACACTAATTAATTAATTAACTAATTACTTAACTAATTAATTAAAGTAAATTACCATTTCTTAATAAATAAAACATTATAAAGCTGTAGCTTGCATGAAACGGTCTGCATTATTAGCTGACCCCTGACCTGTTCTCTCTCAGGCTCACCAAAGAGAGGACCATGTGGGACTATCACCATCCTGTGCTTAGCACCTGACAGATTCCTGAGTTTATCTGTCTGAGGAATGAAGGGCACCCTAGGTAGGCAAAACACCACACAGGTCCAAGACAGAAGGGTACCTCAGTGCACGTATGCAAAACCAAAATTCAGATAATTTCACGAGAAAGCATGAAATAACACACAGCCCGCATTGTCAAACCTGAGCTTTCCCAGAATTAAAATTTGGCTGTTTCTACCTATCGATTCCTCAGCGGACCAGCAACTGCTTCTTGTCTCATTCTCGTCCTTTCTACTCTATTTCTATTTTGTTTAATAATAATTTTAAAAAATCCAAACTATTGGAGAAACACCCATTTATCAAACAGGAATAAACAGGTGTCTCTTGTTAAACAAGGTGGCTTTAATCTTCCTTGGTACTTTTAGACCTATTTGGGGGTTTTTTGTTAGTTTGTTTTTGTTTTTGTTTTCAACTTAATGCACACTGCCTCATCATGGAACAAAGACTTGAGGGGAAATGCTGCAGGTTTATAGTTTGCCCTTCAGTAGCCCCTACAGAGTTAGGCAGAGGATACTCTGACTGTAGTCTCCTTTGTTCTGAGAGGAAAGAAGGGAGCTCTGTGTGGTGATTACAAATACCTTTTTCACAAAAAGGACCATGGAAAGAATCAACAGAACCAAAAGCTGGTTCTTTTAGAAAATCAACAAAATAGATAAACCCTTAGCCAGACTCACGAGAGGACACAGAGAGTGTACCCAAATTAACAAAATCAGAAATGAAAAGGGAGACATGACTACAAATTCAGAGGAAATTCAAAATATCATCAGATCTTACTATAAAAGCCTATATTCAACAAAACTTGAAAATCTGCAGGAAATGGAGTATTTCTTAGACAGATACCAGGTACCGAACTTAAATCAGGAACAGATAAACCAGTTAAACAACCCCATAACTCCTAAGGAAATAGAAGCAGTCATTAAATGTCTCCCAACCAAAAAGAGCCCAGGTTCAGATGGGTTTAGTACAGAATTCTATCAGACATTCATAGAAGACCTCATACCAATATTATCCAAACTATTCCACAAAATTGAAACAGATGGAGCACTACCGAATTCCATCTATGAAGCAACAATTACTCTTATACCTAAACCACACAAAGACCCAACAAAGAAAGAGAACTTCAGACCAATTTCCCTTATGAATATCGACGCAAAAAATACTCAATAAAATTCTGGCAAACCGAATACAAGATCACATCAAAACAATCATCCACCATGATCCAGTAGGCTTCATCCCAGGCATGCAGGGATGGTTTATGTACGGAAAACCATCAGCGTGATCCATTATATAAACAAGCTGAAAGAACAAATCCACATGATCCTTTCATTAGACGCTGAGAAAGCATTTGACAAAATCCAAACCCCTTCATGATAAAAGTCCTGGAAAGAATAGGAATTCAAGGCCCATACCTGAATATAGTAAAAGCCATATACAGCAAAGCAGTTACTAACATTACACTAAATGGTTAGAAACATGAAGCAATCCTACTAAAATCAGGGACTAAACAAGCCTGCCCACTCCCTCCCTACTTATTCAATATAGTTCTTGAAGTTCTATTCAGAGCAATGAGACAACAAAAGGAAATCAAGGGGATACAGTTTGGTAAAGAAGAAGTCAAAATATCACTATTTGCAGATGATATGATAGTATATTTAAGTGATTCCAAAAGTTCCACCAGAGAACTATGTCAGCAAATTGGCTGGGTATAAAATTAACTCAAATAAATCAGTAGCCTTCTTCGACAAAAAGAGAAACAAGCCGAGAAAGAAATTAGGGAAACGACACCCGTCATAATAGACCCAAACAATATAAAGTGCCTCGGTGTGACTTTAACCAAGCAAGTAAAAGATCTGTACAAAAAGAACTTCAAGACTCTGAAGAAAGAAATTGTAGAAGACCTCAGAAGATCGAAAAATCTCCCATGCTCATATATTGGCAGGATTAATATAGAAAAAAAAATGGCCATGTTACCAAAAGCGATCTACAGATTCAATGCAATCCCCATCAAAATACCAATCCAATTCTTCAAAGAGTTAGACAGTACAATTCACAAATTCACCTGGAAGAACAAAAAAACCAGGATAGCAAAAAGTATTCTCAACAATAAAGGACTTCAGGGGTAATCACTATCCCAGAACTCAAGCAATATTACAGAGCAATAGTGATAAAAACTGCATGGTATTGGTACAAGGACAGAAAGATAGACCAATGGAACTGAATTGAAGACCCAGAAATGAAACCACAGCCCTAAGGGCACCTGATTTTTGACAAAGGAGCCAAAAAGATTCAATGTAAAAAAGATAGCATTTTCAGCAAATGGTGCTGGTTCAACTGGAGGTCAACATGTAGAAGAATGCAGATCGATCCATGCTTATCACCTTGTACAAAGTTGGATCAAGGACCTCCTCATCAAACCAGATACACTCAAACTAATAGAAGAAAAACTAGGGCAGCATCTCGATCACATGGGCACAGGAAAAATTTTCCTGAACATAACTCCAATGCCTTATGCTTTAAGATCAAGAGTGGACAAATGGGATCTCATAAAACTGCAAAGCTTCTGTATGCAAAGGACACTGTGGTTAGGAAAAAACTGGCAACCAACATTTTGGGAATAGATCTTTTCAATCCTACAACAGATATAGGGCTTATATGCAAAATATACAAAGATGTTAGACCACAGGGAGACAAATAACCCTATTAAAAAATGGGTTCAGAACTAAACAATGAATTCACAGCTGAGGAATTCCAAATGGCTGAGAAACACCTAAAGAAATGTTCAACATCTTTAGTCATAACGAAATGCATATCAAAACAATCCAAAGATTTCACCTCACATCAGTGAGAATGGCTAAGATCAAAAACTCAGGTGACAGCAATGCTTGCGAGGATGAGTAGAAAGAGGAACACTCCTCCATTGTTGGTGGAATTGCAGACTTGTACAACCACTCTGGAAATAAGTCGGGAGGTTCCTCATTAAATTGTACATTGAACTGCGTGATGATCCAGCTCTACGTCTCTTGGGCATATAGCCACAAGATGCCCCAACATATAAAAAAGACACGTACTCCACTATGTTCATAGCAGCCTTATTTATAATAGCCAGAAGCTGGAAAGAACTCAGATGCCCTTCAATAGATGAATGGATACAGAAAATGTGGTACATCTATACAAAGGAATATTACTCAGCTATCAATAACAATGCCTCTATGAAATTCATAGACAAATGGTTTTTACTGGAAAATACCATCCTGAGTGAGGTAACACAACTACAGAAAAACACACATGGTATGCACTCATTGATAAGTGGGTATTAGCCCAAATGCTTGAATTACCCTAGATGCATAGAACACATGAAACTCAAGACGGATGATCAAAATGTGAATGCTTCACATCTTCTTTTAACGTGGGAACCAGAATACCCTTTTCAGGGAATAGAGAAGCAAAGCTTAAAACAGAGACAGAGGAAGACCCATTCAGAGTCTGCCCTACATGTGGCCCATCCATATACAGCCACCCAATTAGACAAGATGGATGAAGCAAAGAATTGAAGGCCGACAGGAGCCGGATGTAGGTATCTCCTGAGAGACACAGCCTGAATAGTGCAAATACAGAGGTGAATGCCAACAGCAAACCACTGAACTGAGAATAGGACGCCCGTTGAAGGAATCAGAAAAAGAACTGGAATAGCTTGAAGGGGCTTGAGACCCCTTATGAACAACAATGCCAAGCAACTAGAGCTTCCAGGGACTAAGCCACTACCGAAAGACTATACATGGAGGGATCCTGGACTCTCACCTCATAGTTAGCAATGAATATCCTAGCAAGATCACCAGTGGAAGGGGAAGCTCTTGATCCTGCTACGACTGAACCCAAGTGAATGTGATTGTTGGGAGGGGGGCAGGAATGGGGGAGGATGGTGAGGGAAACAGGCATATATAAATGGAGGGGGAGGGGCTAGGGGGATGTTGGCCGGGAAACCGGGAAAGGGAATAACAATCGAAATGTAAATGAGAAATAATCAGGTTAATAAAGAAAATAGGAAAAAATTCTAACAGAATTATGCATATCATTCATTCTGCACTCGATATATAGTGAATGTCTGTGGGATCAGGGTATGAGGTGTTTTCTTTCTGATGAATGTGTCTGCAAGTGTGTTAAGACAAAAGGCTTTGACATGTACTTATTTAAATTAAAATAAATTAGTAAAGAGTAATTAAAATAAATTAGTAAGAGAGATTATGACAGAGCTTGACAGTAATAAAGAGGGTCTAACTTCAGCACTGAGCCAAAGGGATACAGGAAGAGGATAATGGAAAGTGATGGGTACTCCAAAAAAAATGGAGAGAATTGACTTTGTCAGCTGTAAGCTGGTTTTTGAAATTACATTGGCAGAACAATGGAATGGAGATGGGGTATTGAAGGAGACACTTTAAGGAATCAACATACCAAAGTTTTGGAAATAATTCATCTCAAGTATATATTGAAGATGGAGAAATAGATCACACCTACAATAGTCTTAATGTACTTCTAGAAATTTATAATCAAAAAGTTGTAGATCATCTAGAATCTGTCCCCAAATTGAACAATGATGATTTGCATCTTTACTCTCTTCTTACAAAGAAAATATTCATGGAATGGGTTTTGAGAAGGCTTCATTTCCCAACAAAGAAGACTCACTGAGATGCAGGTCTAGGCTACGATGATGTTCATTTGCATGTGTTCCATTACACATTCAGACATAGTAACTTTGTTTCTATGACTATTCAAATGTGGGCTTCATTAGACTAGGTACACTGTTAATTGAGGACATTTTGTCATCTGTGACATAGATGAGGTACACTGATAATAGTGGATATTATCTCATCTGTGACATAGACTAGGTACACTGATAGTTGAGGACCATTTCTAATCTGTGAAATATACTAGGTACACTGATAATTGAAGGACATTTTCTGATCTGTGATATAGACTATGTACACTGATAATTTGAGGACATTTTCTGATCTGTGACATAGACTATGTACACTGCTAATTGAGGACACTTTCTCATCTGTGACAGAGAGTAGGTACAAAGATAATTGGAGGACATTTTTTCATCTGTGACATAGACTAGGGAAAGTGATAATTGGAGGAAATTTTTTTGATCTGTGCCTTACTGTTCTTCTGTCTCTTGCCAGAGTATATCCTGTGCAATGGGAACCTCTTTCACTTATTTTTCTTCATTTCAGGAAGGCAGTTGCCCTATGATGTTTAGACATAGCACCTCCTCTGACGTGCGATGTGCAGTGAGCCATTTCCAAAGAGTGTCACTGTGAATTGGGTTGACAAGCAATCACCTTCTGCTACAGTAAAGCATTCCTCATCTAGCATGACGCCTTGGCTCTTCCAATGCACATCCACGTGTGGAATTTATTTTTATACAAATCCCAGCACTGTAACTACATTTCAGGACTTTCTTTATTCTGTCATTAGACTCGGGACAAGATTTTAGATTTATATGGTATGTTTCAGTCTAGGTCACAAAAAGTTTTTTATGTCAACTATAACATCAGAAACTTCCAAATCTACCCCTAAAACATGCATTGGGTAAAGGAAACCAATGAGCCTTTTATTATTTTGATCATTCATACAAAGAATTTCTGTTCCATCTAACTGATACAGACATGAATTGCACTGTTATTGTGTTGCCTCAGTGTCCCCTACTGTATTGCACCTGGACAGAGGGTACACAATAGTACAGTTCTGTAGCAATTCACAATTTTGCATTTCCAAATACAAAAGAATCCCCATCCCCTCTCCTTGAGTTTCTCACTATCAACCATTCTGTACTATTATTCAAATCAAAATTTATTATAGGCCACATAATTTACTGAACTCATCTTGAACAATTCAGCATTTAAAAATATAACCTTTATATCAAAGAAACAGAAGGACAGGGGATGTTACCATTTGGTAACTAAAAAAAAACAAACTTAAAAATATACATAATGAAAAATGGGACATAACTATTTCTAACCATGCAACTTAGCTCAGATATGTCCTGAAATGATCACCACTATTTTATATCAAATATTTATTTCTATTTATGTCTCAATATTTTATGCCATGTTTTAATTTCTGATTATGTGGAATCAAAGAAAGAATGTATTATTCTTTAAACACAAAGAAATAAAATAACTTACCTTATGATACATAACCCTGAATATTCTACATTTTCATGAGGAATAAAATAGCGTATATGTAAAGTTATTGTGTCTGTACGTAGATTAGAAATTAAGTCTGTTATAAATATAAAGTTGAGAAAAGAACTTTCCTTACAGTGAAAGGCAAACTAAGCTTGAGTATCTCCTCTTAACATAGATGCATCATCATCCTTTCTTATGTGTAGGTCTGATTTCTAGACAACATTGATAGATTTTTCATGTAGGGACATGAAACAAAGTCAAATTAGTGTCTCAAATTACTATCTTATTTTAATATAAACTATGTAAACATCCTGAATAATATACTGACACATTTAAACTTCACATCATTTCTTTAGTGGTAAATAAATTTGCTTTTAAAAGAAAAGTTGGAAGGGATTTCAAAATGGAATTAAGATAAGTGTAACTGCTGTGCAAGTTTCATGACATCATTGGGTCCATGACTTGATACTGGAAAGTTGGACTCTAGTTCCCACCTGTGAAGTCTGATATATACATATGCAGACATAGATGCAAACATAGAGATGCACACACATTCATACATGAAGCCACACACACTGCAAAAAACATATACTTTCAAAGGTGGTTTTGTTTTGTTTTCTTTGCTTTGCTTTGCTTTCATTTACTAGTAATGGCTCATGCCTTTAATTATACCATAAAATCTGAGAAGAGGCTGACAAGCAGAAGGCCAGAGCTTCACATGTGAGAGCTTCAGAGAAGTTAGTAGAAGGCTAACATGAAAAACGTGAGAACTTTTCTCAAAATCCTAAGAGTTTGAAATATAGATCAGGGCCTCGCTGGCACACAGTAGGTTATGGCTTTGATCTTCACAACTGAAATTTTTTCATTCAAATTTCAGGTATATCTCTATTGAATGATTTTCAAATAACCAAATTGTGATTAATTTTTAGAATTTGTTTTGTTTTCAAATGTAAATCTCCTAAACTCTAACCTTTATCTCTGACTTTCTAAAGCAGAAAAAGCATTGAAACATTCAATATATCTGGCCTTATATGTTGTAAATAATCATTTTAAATGGCTTTTTTTTAATAACATTATAGTGTTCCTTGGATTTACAGATTACCTCCTTTTAATATTAGGAGATACAGACTTAGAACATTTGGGTCAGAACTTCACTGGTTCTTTCACACAATTTATCATACGTCCTTCAGGTGACATAAGGAGCAATTGCTGAGCTGTGGTTAAGACTGAGTGTGGATTACAATAGTGTCGACATCCTTCTCCAATGTGAAGCCATACATGTTCCTTAAACACATTCTTGGAAGATTGTTTCCATAATTCATGGAGTTGTCATTAGATTGCTTCATTTTTCATTTTTGGAGGATGTTTTTGAAGACTATTCTGGTATTTATGTCAATTGCTATCCCTCTTTCGTGGGAAATTTCTGTTTCTTCTTTGATGCTTCTAGGAACTGTGTTTCTGCTGTTTGCCGGGTTCAGATTGATCACCTGGGTTCAGATTTCTTTTTATTTATCATGCCTGACATTTGTTTGGTTGAGTATTATATTGTTTTCATTCTACAATTCCTTCATTGTTATGCCTGCATACTTTTCTCTTCTTATTTTGACTTTTCCTCCTTTTAGTCTTCTGTAGACTCATGGCTCTTCCACCTGCCTGGAGCCTGGGTATTGCTCATCACTGTTTCTCATGTATGTGCTGTTCTCTAGAGTTATTAGTTTTCAATGTCTAAGAGTATACATTCTAGTTTTTGGTATTTATGAAATTTACAGAGATCATAACTTCTACAATAACATGATATCGTTACATTTTCATTTTTTTATTTTTTCTGGGATGAATAAATTTAACAATTTATAGAGATTAACAACCATAAGAAAAATGTATATTGTGAACATATTTCTGCAAGAAGCCTTATGTATCGATGCAGCTGAAATAATGATATTTGCCATGCTCTCTGTCACTGCTCCCACATCTCCCTTCTCTTTTCCCCACAGTGATAGTATTTACTCATTTACTTTTTTTCTCCTCTTACATTTGTTTATTCATTAGTTGTGTGCTCAAATGCTACAGTATACTAGTTATTGAGAGGAGAATGTTCAGAAGTATCTTATTAGCTTCTGCCATGTGAGTCACAGGGATTGATCTCAGCAGGTCAATCTTAGCTTGGCAAACAGCCACCCATGGCCAGGTAACCTTTATGCAATCCCCAAATATAATATTTCCTAAAACTATCTGAGAGCATTTCTATGATTTCAGAATGAGTACCTGGATTATTTTAGTGGAAAGTGATTATTTGGGAATTAATTTTATACATTATAGCCACAGTGGTATAATGCTACCCATTCTTCTATTTTATGCACTACTCATTACATTTGTATATGTGTTTTAAAAAACCCTGCTTAGCCAACAAGCACAACCAATGCTGATAATATCATATAGCTTCCTTATGTTGATGGCTATGTCTCTACATCATTTTATGCTCACTATTGTGGCATACTGATTTCTCTTTAATTTATATTTGTGATGCACATCATGGTGACCCTTTTGTTTTGGCTCTTTGGACGATAGTGATTTTTCTGATATTATTTCATTGAGGACACAAATACTTACAAAACATTCACATATTTACATTTATACTGTATATTTTTGTCTGGTGATTTGACTATACTATTTATGATAAAGAGGACAGTAATCTCTAGTGATGAAAAAGTCAAACAGTGTTTAAAATTTTGACTACCTGTATTCTTTTTATCTATCATTTATTTTCATATTAAGATACAAAGAAGCCTCTCTCATCCTAGTATTTACTCTTATTATGAAAAAAATTAATTAGCAAATTAATTAAAATTATTTTAGTACAGTAATATTTCTATGCTTATAATACCTACATGTAATACTTTAGCCATGTGCTTTCTGAACTCTCCTGCATACTATAGAGTAAATACATTTAAGGTGCATGAGAACTCCACATAAGAGGCTACAAAAATACATCAGCTGTTAAAGGCTTGTGACTGAACCAAAATGTCAATGAAACTGAAATTAGTCACTGTATATTAGGTGTTTGTATTGAAATAGTCACATATTAGCTCTTTGTAATTCTCTACATCATATCAGGTCTAATTATAATGATAGTGAATCCATCCAATTAAAAAATTTACCATTATAGCTGATACCTTATTTGAATTATTTAACATGTGTCTTGGTTTCATCTTCATATTCTAAACCAAAGGAAGCAAAGTTAGTGCTCTCCTATAATCAAATAGCCACATTGTCTATGGTAATCTGGTATATTAGTAAAATATCAAAATCGGTTTCTTTAGTTCATTTACTTTGGAGAGATCTAATCTCAGCAGATAAGCTGAAATGTATTATAAATTAAATAAACTCACTGAATAAAATATAAATCTTTATAAAAGATTAATGATATATTAAAATAAGTTATAAAACACAGAAATAAATCCCAAAATTCAAACTCAGATCACCCCCACCAAACACACAGCTCACTGAACATAAAGACCATGGACCCATTATATAAGTAAGTACCTGTGAGCACATGCTTGACAGCACTGTAAGTTCTTCCTCTCCCTTTACATTAAGGCAGCAGAGGTTATGGTTTCCCCTAAGTTCTCAGAATTATCCATGGTGCTGGTTAAGATGCAACCAAAAATCTAGGATGCCTGTTTATGGAAGATGAGTTTTTTTTTTCTTATTTGCATCCTTAATGTATCATAATCGATGAAATTCTAGATGCCTAGTGAAGATGTGTTATATAAATAAATGAGGAAGAAGATTCAAATTAAAATTATATTATGTTTATTAGAAGAATATTTCCACTCAATTTCATAATCCATTTTATATAATACAGACTCTGTCATTCTTCTCCACAGATTCCATTCAGGATGTATTTTAATACAACATGCTTATTCAAGTGTATTGTACCTATTTGTATCCACCTCCCCAAGACAATCCCCTCAATATATATTTAATATACAGGAAATGCCTATCCTGATATTTCCATGTATTAGGATTATACTATCAAGAAGATACAAGCTTCCTGTTTCTGGTTGTGCCCAGTGATGACATAGTACAATAGCTCACTGTACCCATATTTGGTGGGGTAAAAGCTGGACTCCCAGAATCATGGACTATTCTGAGTACTTAGCGGAAACCATTACCTCTGCTCACATTTCTGTGCTGAGAGGGAGCTGCCTAGAGCCCCATGGATACAGGAACCTAGGAAGAGTAAGGGAGGGGATCATTCCAGTATCTACCTGTGTCCAGAGATGAAAGCCAGTGACCAGGAAAAGTAACACAACTGAGAACACAGGCGAGACCAAACCTTCTGCTCCAAGCAACCAGGCTGGATGCCTCAAGATACAGAAAACAAGACTATTCTGGGACAGGACACTTCCTGTTTCTGCCTGTACACATTGTTGATCTGGTCCTACATATCTCTGTACCCACAACTTGGTGGGATAAAAGAAGTCTATAGTAACAGTGACAAAGAGTTTTACAGGATGGTCAAGACACTGTCAGAGGCAGCAAGACCACGAAACACCAGAGAAAACCTGATGACAAGAGTCAAGCACAGGAACCTAAGCAACACAAACCAAAACTACGTGGCATCATCAGAGCTCCCTTATCCCAAGAAAGCAAATATTGGACATCCCAACAAACTCAAAAAGCAAGATGTGGATTCAAAATCATTTTTCATGATGATTATAGAGGACATTGAGCAGGGAAAAAATAAAACTCTTCAAGAAATAAAGGACAACTCAGGTAAAAAAGTAGAAGTCCTTAAAGGTGAAACACAAAATTCCTTCAAGAATCACAGGAAGAAACAGTCAAACAGATGAAGGAATTTAAAAAATCTAGGATCAATAAGTGCAAAATAGAAAGCACAAAGAGAGACAACCCTGGAGGTGGAAAACCTAGGGAAGAAATCAGAAGTCATAGACAGAATCATCAGAAAGAGAATACAAGAGATAAAAGATAAAAATCTCAGGGGCAGAAGATACTGTAAAAACATTTACACAACATCAAAGAAAATGTAAAGCTCAAAAAGCTCCTAATGGAAAACAACCAGGTTATCCAGGACTCAATGAGAAGATCAAACCAAAGGATACTGGGTATAAAAGAGAGCGAAGATTCCCATATAAAAGGGCCAGGTGCTTGCCTAGGAAGCACAAGGCCTGGGGTTCAGTCCCCTGCTCCGAAAAAAAGAACAAAAAAAAAAAAGGGCCAGTAAATATAACCAAAAATTATAGGAGAAAACATCCCAAACGTAAAGGAAGCAATGCCTATAATAATAAAAGAATCATACATTTCTCCAAATAGATTTGACCAAAAAGAAATTTCTCCCTTCACATAATAGTCTAAACACCAAATGCACAAAACAAAGCAAGAATATTAAAGGCAGCAAGCAAAAAATTCAGGTAACATATATTTGTATACCTATACACCAGACATCTCCCAAGAGACTATGAAAATCAGATCCAGAGTGGATTTTATAAAACTCTAAGAGAAAATAAATGCCAGCCCAGGGTACTATCCCCTGCAAAACTTTTAATCAACGGAGCTGGAGAAACCAAGATATTTTATGATAAACTAAACTTACACAGTATATTTTCACAAATCCTGCCCTATGAAAGATAATAGATGGGAAACTCCAGCACAAGGAGGGTAAATACACCCTATAAAAAGCAAGAAAGTAATCCTCTTTCAACAAAAAACAAAAGAGATTCACACAACCATAATTCCACCTCTACGAAAAGATAATAACAGAAAACCACAATAACTATTCATTAATACTCTTAGCATCAATCCTCAATTCTCCAATAAAAAAGACATAGACTAACAGACCGCATACATAAAGAAGAACAAGAATTTTGTTGCATAATGGAAACACAGCTCAGTGACAAAGACAGATAGTATCTCAGAATAAAAGGCTGGAAAACAATTTTCCAAGAAAATGGTCTGTAGAAACATCCTGGAGCATACATTCCTGTATCTAATTGAACCAAAAGTTATAAAAAAAAAAGATAAGGACGGACACTTCATTTTCATTAAAGAAAAAAATTCCACCAGGGTCAATGTTCTATCCTGATTATCTATACGCTACATGCAAGGGCACCTAAATTTATAAAGGAAACTGCACTAAATCTCAGGCTAATGAAATACTAGTGGGAGACTTCAACAACCCACACTCAGCAATGGCCAGATCATGGAATGGGAAACCAGATACACAGATAAATTAACAGATTTTGAACCAAATGGATTTAAGAAGTATCTATAGAATATTTCATCCTTGAACAAAAGAATATACCTTATTCTCAGGAACTCATGCCACGTTCTCCAAAACTGATCATACAGTTGGTCATAAAAGAGGCATCACCAGATGCAAAGGAGTGAAATAATCCCATGCATTTTCTCACACTACCATTACCTAAAGCTGGACTTCAATAACAACAAAAATTTCAGAAAGACCAAATACACATGGACGTTGAACAATATTTCATTCAGTGATAACTAGGTAGAGGAAGAACTAAAGAAAAACATTGAAATATTTTAGAATATAAGGAAAAGTAAGGCACAACAAACTCAAACTTATGGGACACAATGATAGTATAGTTAAGAGGAAAACTCAAAGCTCTGAGAGTATCCAAAGTGAACCTGGATATAGCATACATTAGCAGCTTGACTGAAATATAAAAGCTCAACAACTAAAAGAAGCAGATACACCAAAGAGGAGCAGAAGGCAGGAAATAATCAAACGCAGGTCTGAAATCAACTAAGGAGAAACAAAAAGAACTCTACAAAGAATCAGTAAAACCAGGAGATGAATCTAAGTGTAAATCAACATGACAGATAAACCTGAGGTAGAATGACAAAAGGTCACAGAGAAAGTATCCAAGTAACAAAATAGAAAGGAGAGGGAAACAAAACAACAGGAGGTGCAGAAATTCAAAACATCATCATACCGTATTACTGAAATTTATATTCAAGAAAAGTAGAAAATCTCGATCAAATGATCATTTTCCTATACAAGGAGCAGTTACAAAGTTAAGTAAGGGTCAGATAAAATATATAAACTGTACCATGAATCCTTAAAAATTAGAAACAATTATTAAAAGGCTCCCAATTGGGAAAAGATCCCAGGAGCAGATGATTTTAGTTGAAAATTCTATCAGCAATTCCTAGAACCAAATACCACTATTGTCCAAAATATTCCAAAAAATACAAACGGAGGAACACTACCCAATTCCATCGATGAAGCCACAGTTATGATTATACCTAAAGCACACAAAGACCCAATAAAGAAAGTAAACTTCAGAAAAATTTCCCTTATGAATATTGACAAAAAATAGACAATCAAATCATTGGAAACCAAATCCATGAACACATCAAAATGATCATCCATCACTATCAAGGAGCCTTCCTAACAGGAATGCAAGAATTGTTCTATATGGAATTCCATCAACATAATCCACTAGATAATCAAACTGAAAGAAAAAATTACATTTTCATCTCACTAGATGCTGCAAAAGCATTTGACAAAATGAAACAACCCTTCATAGCCAAAGTCTTACAATGATAGGTATTCAAGGCCCATACTCAACAAGAGTAACGTAATGTATAGCAAACCAGTAGCGAAAAATCAAACTAAATGAAGAGAAACTTAAAGCTCTCCCTGTAAAATCAGGGACTAGACCAGGCTATTAATTCTCTCCCTACTTATTCAATATAGTACTCAATGTGCTAGCCTGACCAATTAGACAACAAAAGGAGGACAAAGGGATACAAATATTAAAGGAAGAGGTCAATATATCACTATTTGCAGGTGATATGATAGTATACTAAAGTGACTACATAATTTCCACCAGAGAACTGCTGCAGTGATAAACAACTTCAGCAAAGTCCTGGATATAGAATTAACTCAAACATATCAGTAATTTTCCATGAATAAACAGACCAAGAATGAAATTAGGGAAATGACACTCTTCACAGTAATCACAAATAACAAAAAAAAACCTCCGTATAACTCAAACCAGACAAGGGAAAGTGCCGTATGAAAAGAACTTAATTTCTCTAAAAAAAGAAAAAATCTCAGAAGATAGAAAGACTTTTCATGTTCATGGATTGGCAGTATTGATATAGCAAAAATGGCCCTTTGCTAAAAGCTATCAACAGATTCAATGCAATCTCCAAGAAAATTTCAACAAAATTATTCATACAGTTAGAAAGAGAAATATGCAATTTTATTTAGAATAAAAAAAACCAAGGAAGTGGAAACTATTCTCAAAATAAAAGAAATTCTGTGGAAATCAAGATACCTAAACTCAAGTTGAATAACCCGCAATAGTGATAAAAATTATATGGTATAGGTACAGAGACAGGCAAGTAGAACACCTATGTTGGTTCCTCTAGATGACAGCATGTAATTTAATGTAAATCCATCCATTCTTATCACGCTGTACAAAGCAGAAGTCCAAGTGGATTAAGGGCATCCAGAAAAAAGAGATATACATAAACGAATTGAAGAAATGTGGGGAAAAGCTTGAAAACATGATAACAATGGAAAATTTCTTGAACAGAACACCAAACCAGTGGCTTATGCTTAACGATGAAGAGTTGACAGATTGGACCTTGTAAAAATGCAAAGTGTCTGTATTGCAAGGAACACTGTCATTATGACAAAATGGCAACTAATACCTTGAAAAAAGATCTTTGCCATACTATATCTGAAAGAGAACTAATATTCAATATGTACAAAGAACTCAAGAAGTTATACTCCAGAAAGTCAAATAACCCTATTACAAATGGCAAAACATATCTAAACATATAATTTTCAGCAGAAGAATTTTGAATGGCTGAGATATACACAAAGAAATGTTCAATGACATTGTTCATCAGGGTAATGCAAATCAAAAGATACACCAGGCAGAATGACTAAGACCAAAAATTCAGTTTACAACAGATGGTGGTCACAATGTGGAGAAAGAGGAAGACTCCTCCATTATTTGTGGGATTGAAATGAGTTACAATATTCTAGAAATTACTCTGGGCTTTCCTCATAATATTGGAGAAGTGTATGCTGAGGATTTAGCTATCCCATTCCTGGGCATATTCCCAAATGATGCCGCAACATATACCTAGGGCACATGTTGTACTATGTTTATAGCAGCTGTATTCATGATAGCCAGAAGCTTGGAAGAACCGAGATGATTTGACCACATGAATGGATACAGAAAATGTGGTTCATCTAAATAATTGAATGCAACTCAGTAATCAAATACAATGACATCATGAAATTCATAAACAAATGAATGAAACTATAAAATACCATCCTGAAGAAGGCAACCAAATCACACACACACAGACATAACGAAACAAAAATAAAACACACAAACACACACACGCACAAACACACACACACACACACACACACACACACACACACACTACCGCAAAACCTTGAATTACCCAACATACAATTCACATACTGTTTTAAGTTCAAGAAGAAGGATGAAACAAGTGAGGATGGTCTGTCTTAAAAGGGGAAACAAAAATATTTATAGGACATGATATGGAGATTAAGTTTAGAGCTGAGATTGAAGGAATAGACATTCTGAGCCTATACCACCTGGGGATCTAGGCCACATACATAGAGCCCCCAAACCTAAACAATATTGCTGATGCCAGTAAGTGCATGCTCACAGGAGCCTCATATAGCTGTCTCCTGAGAGGCTCTTACAGATCATGACAAATACCGAGGCTGATGCTTCCAGCCCAACATTGAACTGAGAACAGGGTCCCCTTTGGAGAAGATAGAGAAAGTATTAAAGGAGCTGAAGTGCCTTGCAACCCAGTAAGGACAACAGTGTTCACAAACCATATCTCCGCAGGACTAAAGCACTTCCGAAAGACTGCACATGGACAGACTGGTGGCTCTAGCTGCATATGTAGCAAAGCATGACCATGTTCTATACCAATGGGAGAAGCCCTTGGTCATGCCAAGGCTGGTCCTTCCAGTAAATAGAATGTCATGCTGGGGAGGCAGCAAGGGGATGTTTTTGCAGAGGGGGAAACACCTTTGAAGACAGGGCAGCGGAAGAGGATAGGGATAGGGGGCTTATGGATGGAGGCTACACACATACAGCCTTTATATTTTGCTATGCCTTTAACAGCTCAATGGCAAGGCCACTTCCTAACCTCCGAGTGGCTAAACTATCCCCCACTGATATTCCCATGTCATTATTTGCTAAAATCTACATCCCATCCTTCTTGCCCTGGACACCATTGGGCAGCTCTCCTGGGTCGGCTTATTCTCATACTCTTCTATGTCAGATACTTCTCTGTCCTGAAAGTCTGTCCTGGAGAATCTCCATGCCTTCTTCCTCTCTGGACCTTTGTCCAAGTATCTTTAAACTCCTGCTCTGTCTGCCTTGCCTAGACACTGGCTATCAATATCTCTATTTTCCAATCAGAACCATCTGAGGCAGGGTCCCTGATTCATAAGTTCAGGACACTATGAGAAGCATGAGAATAAAATCAGCTACAATAACTATTTGTATGTGATTTTCGGGAACAATATACCCCAAACCAAAAAGAGATACCTGTTACAGTACTAGAATCATAGAAAATATCAAGTAGACTCATAATAATAATAATCAATATTAATATTAATATAATATTACAATAAAAGCGATAATAACAATAAATATAACAATTATAATAATTAAAATAAATAATAATAAAAATAAGTAATCATCATCAACATCATCATCAGAGCCTAACTGATCAGAGAAATAATAATACAAAAACTATGAAGGAAAAAGACTAAGTCACACGCAAAGCTGATCACATGAGACTAACACCTAATTTTCAATGTATATTCTAAAATATAAATGGGGTTGGATCACCTTTCAACACGTTTTCAAAGAATACAGATACTAGCCTAGAATTTATTACTGAGCAAATGTACCATTCTCATCAACACAAGAGGAGAAACGTTACACAGCCTAATCACCAGGAAGCCATGTCTCTTCACATTCTGAAAATAAGGGATATTCTCAAGAGGACAGAAATGGTAAAGAACCCTGTAGTAATTCATCGGAAGAGGGAAAAAGTATGTGGCAACAACAAAATAAAAAAGACCCATAAATACTCCTCATTAGTAACGCTAAGCATAGGGGTTGGGGATTTAGCTCAGTGGTAGAGCGCTTGTCTAGCAAGTGCAAGGCCCTGGGTTCGGTCCCCAGCTCCAAAAAAAAAGAAATAACGCTAAGCATTAACTCTTCAGCACCAATAATTTACACGCTATCAGTTTGTATAAGAAAACAGGTTTATTTCTCCTGCATCCAAATAGTACATTTGTTTTAGATACAATTGCATACTCGTGTTTAGAATGCAATTGCCCATACTTCCTTTTGCTTTTTTTTTCTTTTGCTTTTTTTTTGTAAGTATATTTATTGTTCATTAGTTTTTTAAAAAAAATCTAGAAGATTTTCTGTTTAATTTTAAGTATAGAATTTAAATTTAAATGTATTTCTTTTTTATTTCTTTTTTTGGAGTGGGTGTTCCAGTCCCCATCCTACCACCATTACCGCCCTCCCCCCAATTATCACGTACACTGGGGGTTCAGTATTAGCAGGACCAAGGGCTTCCCCTTCCACTGGTCCTCTTACTAGGCCAGTCATTGCTATCTCTGAGGTTGGAGCTCAGGGTCAGTCCATGGATAGTCTTTGGGTAGTGACTTAGTCCCTGGAAGCTCTGGATGGTTGGCAGTGTTGTTCATATGGGATCTCGAGCCCCTTCAAGCTCTTCCACTCCTTTCTCTGATTCCTTCAACGGGCGTCCTGTTCTCAGTTCAGTGGTTTTCTGCTGGGGTTCGCCTATGTATTTCCTGTATTCTGGCTGTGTCTCTCAGGAGAGAATTACACCCAGTTCCTGTCAGCCTGCATTTCTTTGCTTCACCCATCTTGTCTAATTGGGTTGCCGTATATGTATGGGCCACATGTGGGGCAGGCTCTGAATGGGTGTTCCTTCTGCCTCTGTTTTAATTTTTGCCTTCCAATTCCCTGCCAAGGGTATTCTTGTTCCCCTTTTAAAGAACGAGTGAAGCATTCACATTTTGATAATCAGTCTTAAGTTTCATGTGTTCTATACATCTAGGGTAATTCAATCATTTGGGCTAATAGCCACTTATCAATGAGAGCATACCATATGTGTTTTTCTGTGGTTGTGTTACCTCACTCAGGATGATATTTTCCAGTTCCCTCCATTTGCCTATGGGTTACATAAAGTCATTGTTTTTGATACTGAGTAGTATTCATTTTTGTAGATTTACAACATATCATAAGGCAATACTTTATATACTAGAAAATATAATTTTGGGAGAACATTATTTTGTAAATTTAATTCATCCGTTTTCATTTGTTTTATCTGAACGAATATTATTTGCTAATTTGTTTAAATTTTAGGTAACTGTCTGTGTGTATTTGTGTGTGTGTGTGTGTGTTTGATAATTCAACTCTAGTATGACCAGGAAATTGCTTTAGTGATAATGATAATTTGTGGGCACTGAGAATTTTGTATATACTTTATATATAATCTATATCTATATCTATCTATCTATCTATCTATCTATCTATACATATATATATATACACATATATATAATGTATATATACTTATATATATGAAAATATGTTCTGTATATTTTTTCAAAGCACTGTTTAGATATGTATACAAGATTAAGCTTTCAAATTGCATTTTTAGCTTTTTCCAACACTAATTTATCTAATTAAGTTGTCTAGAAAGAAATACATGGAAGCATGAATCAACTCAACTTCAATAGTAGATACATTCAATATTATATCTTTCTTTTAAACATGATTGTTCATCTTTGGTCCATAAAATATATATATTTAATTTGCTCTATTTATATTAGAAATGTGTGGTACACTGTATATATATATATATATATATATATATATATATATATATATATATATATATTCGATGATAACTTTCTTCTGTGAACAAATTTTAAGAATAAATGAATTATGTACATTATTATAAAATCTAAGATCATTGAGTTTTTTCCCGAAATCAAATACCATAATGCATAAATATAAGAAGTATTTCCTGACTGTGGCTATTAACAAAAAATATTTGATATAGAAATCCTATACACTTATTTTGATATTATCCATTAAAATTTCTTCAAGGAGTTGTACAACTTTTAATACAGGGAAGTCACCAATTATGTCAATAATTTTTTCATTCTATATTCCTTTAAATTGTAAAATATATTTTTATTTAAAGAAGTCATAACAAAAAGGGAAATATTATATAGACAGCAAAAGAGACCAAAGGAAATTAGTACCAAACTCTAATATTTGTGTCAATATCAGTAATGGGAAATGATAATTACTGTATTATTAATTTAATGAGACAAGATATTATTTTTATTTAACAATTATTCCTTTATATTTCATGTATTTACATTTCAAATGTTATTTCCTTTCCTTTTTCTCCCATAACATCCCTGACCGTATTCTGTGAAGTTGTTCCAATTAAACCAATCAACTTCAACCTCAATGCTCTGGCATTACCCTACATCGGGGATACAAGCCTTCACAGGATTAAGGGCTTTTCCTTCCAATGATGTTAGACAGAGCAATCTTCTGCCACATATGTGGCTAGAGTCATGGATCCCTCATTCTCTACTCACTAGTCTGTGGTTTAATCCCTCGAATTTCTGGTGGGTCTGGTTGGTTGATATTGCTGATCTTCCTGGGGTTTTGCAAACCCCTTCAGCTCATTAAGTATACTCTCTAACAACTTCATTGATCCCCCCTTGTTCAATCCAATGTTTAGCTACAATCATCCTCAGCAGTGTCAGTAGGGTTCTGTCAGAGTCTCTCAAGAGACATCCATATCTGACTCCTGTCAACAAGGTCTTGTTGGCATCAGCAACAGTGACTGGTTTGTATGACTGCATATGGGACAGATCCCCACATGGGGAAGTCTCTGGTTGATCATTTCTTCAGTCCCTGCTTAACTCTTTATCCTTGAATTTCCTCCCATGAATATTTTTTATCCCTTCTAAGAAGGAATGTAACATCTGCATTTTGGTCTTCTTCCTGCTTGGGATTAACATGACCTGTGAATTCTTTCTTATGTATTCCACACTTTTGGGCTGATACACACTTCCAATAAATGTATACCATTTATGTTCTATTGTGACTGGGTTACCTCACAGAGAATGATAATTTCTAGTCTATCTTAAGAATTTTATGCAAACATTGATTTAGATAGGTTAGAAGAACACAGGTGTGTAAATGTACTATATTTCCTTTATCCATTACTATGTTTAGGGACATCTGGTTCCTTTTCAGCTTCTGGCTATTATAAATAAGAAAGGTTGCTCTCAACCTGTAGCATCATATGACCTTCTTATATGCTAGAGCATGTTTTGGGTATATGTCAAAGAAATGGGATTGTGGGATCCCCAGGTACTACTATGTCCAGCTTTGTGAGAAAAATCCAGACTGATTTCCAGAATGGTTATACCAGCTTGCAATCTGACCAAAAATGGAGGAGAGTTCCTCTTTCTCCATCTCCTTGCCAAAATCTGTTGCGAATTTCTTATCTTAGCTATTCTGAGTGGTGTGCTGTGTAACCTCAGAATTTGTAGATTTGTATTTACCTGATGGCTAAGGATTTTGATATTCCTCAAAAGAATTCTTTGTATAGTGCTATTCACCATTTTTGAAAGGACTATTTGATATTCTGCAGGCTAACTCCTTGAGTCTTTGTATAGATTGATTTTAGCCCTCTATCAGATGGAAGATTGATAAAGATCTTTTCTTAACATATTGATTTTACCTTTTTCCAAATTCCAGTTCCCTATGCCTTACAAAAGTTTTATGAAGTCCCATTTGTCAATTCTCAATCTTGGAGCAAAGCCATTGGTGTTCTGTTCAGTAAATTTCGCAACTTTTTCTTCTATTAGTTTAAGATTATACATTTCTTGTGGAGATACTTGATCCAGTTCGACTTGAGCTTTGTAGAGGGTGATAAGAATTGATTGATTTCCTTTCTTCTACATGCTAACCTCCAGTCGAATGAGAACTGTTTGTGGAAAATATTATCGTTCCAGTGGATGGTTTTGGTTCATTGTCAAACATCAAGTGTCCATACGTGTGTCCCTTCATTTCTGGGCCTTCAATTATATTACATTGATCTACCTGACAGTGTCTTTACAATTCCCATTAAATTTGTATTATTATTGTTCTGTAATACAGCTTGAAGTCATCGATAGTGATTGCCCCAGAAGTTCTTATATTGTTGATGAACGTTTTCTCTATCATGGGGTTCTTTTTATTCCAACTGAATTTTCAAATTGCTCTTTCTAACTCTGTGAAGAATTGAGTTGGAATTTTGATGGTGATTGCCTTGAATCTGTTGATTGCTTTTGGCAAGTTGGCCATTTTTACAATATTAACCCTGCACATGCATGAGCATGGGAATTTATTCCATCTTCTCAGATCTTCTTCAATATTTTTCTTCAGAGACTTGAAGTTCCTGTCATACAGAACTTTCACTTGCTTGCTTAGAGTCAACCTGAGGTATTTTTTTATTATTTGTAACTATTTTGAAGGCTATCATTCCCTTTATTTTGCCTCAAACTGTTTATCCTTGAAGTAGAATGCTACTGATTTGTTTGAGTTAAGTTTACATCCAGCCACTTTTCTGAAATTGTTTGTCAGCTGAAGGAGTACCGTGGTGGAATTTTTGGGTCACTAAAATATACAATCACATTATCTAAAATCGTGATATTTTAACTTCTTGCTTGCTAAATTTTTCCGTTTTCCCTCATGTTTTAGTTTCCAGTACTACATTGATGGGGTAAGTAGAGACTGGACAACCTTTTCTAGTTCGTGATTTCTGTGGTATTGCTTCATGTTTCTCTCCAGTAAGTTTGATGTCGGCAATTTTTTTTGTAATATTGCTTTTACTATGTTTAAGTATGGTCGTTGAATTCCTAATATTTTCCAGGACATCTAACATGAAGAGATATTGATTTTTTAAAAATTTTTTATCAGCATCTAAAAAGATGATCATTTGTTCCTCCCCCGGGAGTTCATTTACATAATTGATTCTTCTATATTTTGACATCCAGTTGAATCATAATTTCTTGAAAATTCTGTCTTATTTCCATTTCATGGTTCTAGCACCTTTGTCAAAGAAAAACTGACCATAGTTGTGTGCATTCATTTCTGAATCTTCAGGCTAGGATACCTGGTGAAATTTTCAATTACCATGGAGGCAGAAATCAAGACATTCCATGACAAAGCCAAATGTACACAATATATTTCCACAAATCCATCCCTACAAATGATAGTAGATGGAAATTTCCAACACAAGGAGGGAAACTACACCTTAGCAAAAGTAGGGAATTAATCTTTCAACAAACCCACAAGATTACAGCCACACACTTGGAATTACATTTCTAACAACAAAATAACAGGAAGCAACAGTCCATTTCATTTAATATCTCTTACCATCAATTGACACAATTCCCCAAATAAAAAGACATAAACTAAGAGACTGAAAAAATGAAGAGGATCTCAGATTTTGCTGCATAGAGGAAATACACTAGAGACAAAGACAGAGTATCTCAGGGTAAAAGGATGGAGAAAAAATCTAAGCAAATGTTCCCAAGAAACAAGCTGGTGTAGCCTTTCTAATATTGAACAGCATTGAGTTTCAACAAAAAGTTATCAAAAATGATAAGGAAGGGAACCATACTTGTCAAAGAAAAAATTAGTATACTAAGATGAACTTTCAATTCTGAACAACTATGTTTCAAATGCAAGGACACCTAAATTCATAAAAGAAACATAACTATAGCTCAAATCAAATATTGCACCACACACAATAAATTTTTGGAGACTTCAATTCTGCACTCTCATCAACGGACAATTTATACAAACTGAAACTAAACATATATAGTTAAAATATCAAGTTATTTTAAGAACTTAAAAAAACCAAATGGATTTAACAGATGTTTAGGTAACATTTCATCCTAAATCAGAAGAATATACCATTTCCTATGCACCTCATTGTAACTTCTCCCAATTTTTCCATATACTCATTCACAGAACAAGCCTCAATTGATACCAGAATATTGAAGTAATCCTATGCATCCTATCAGATCAACATGGACTAGGGCTGCTCTTCTATATTTTATTATTATTTTTTATGTTTAAATTATCAATGATTTATTTATGTGGTACTTTTGAAATATCATCTTTCATTATAGTTTGTCACTATACAATAAAGACTGGGTTAAAACTAGTGGTAGTTCTTCCATTTTTGCCTCTACAGTAGCAAGAGTGTGTTCTCCATTCCAATGTGGGTTTATATACTACATTTTTAGTTAACTCTTTGTGCATACATTGTATTTAATGTTTTCCTCTTTGTTTGAATGTATATGTGTATTATCTAACCTTACAAATTTGTAATTTTATAATAAAATTTTTAATTTCATAATTCCTGACAATAACTTTTGAGCTCATTTTGCTTATATTTTTTCTCCATTTTAATGCATTTTTTCTTTGTGAATACTTTTCCCTTTTTACGTATATTCGCGCCTTTATGAGATTTTGTTATTGTTTATCAATGGAAAAATGGAATTTATTCACAGAAGCAGCCATATATGAAGGAGAATACTAGAGTTAATTAGCTATTTCAATAGGATGGATTACTTATTAAAAATAAGAATCTCTGAAACAAAGAACAGTGATGAATTTCACACTACCCTTCCCCAATGATCCCAGCATGCAATAATGCCAGGTATGTGCTGTGCTCATGTGGTGGTGGGAAATAATTTATGGAAGAATAAAACCACATACCACAGAAAAATTAAAGAATCCCCTACACACAGATACATAATGGGATTATAGGGTTGTCAATAAAATTAATTGAAGCGGAAGTAAGCAATTATGTTGCTACAAGAAAGTGATAGCAAGGAAGAATTTCAAACCATGGTCAACTATACAATTGTGAACATTTGTTCCCAAAATTGTGGGTTATTCCCCAGGACAATAATAGCGGGACTGAACCCAGCTTTTATCTATACAAAGTGGGGATCCATGGCCATAATGGGAATGATGAAGACAAAAAACAAAAACAATAACAAAAGGGTATATTAGTAAAAGCAAACCATTAACGAAAACTACCACAAACAAATTTACATTCTAACCAGAGAAGGCACCAAAACTAAAGTCACATTTGAGCACACTATGTGAAGACAAAAGTGAGTGGGCCATGGTCTTTCTCCATTTCATGTTTTTCAATTACTTTACAGAAACAGGAATCTCAGACTGCTATTCCATGATTTATTAATGGTTTTATAGCCCTCATGTATTAAAATACCATTTGAAAGTATTGATAGCTGCTATCTAGGTTTATTCTAAGTTCCCAAACTTCTTGGGCTAAAGTTCCAAAATGTACATAGGCCCTACCCTGAGCTGTAAAACTATGACAAGGCAATAATGACAGATATTTTCAAGGCCTAAGAACTAGAGTACTATACTATTGAGTACAGTGATCCAAATTAATTCAGATAGCTCAAGAGAGTAAGAAGATACATCTAAAAAAGTGTTAGAAAAGTGTAGAAGAATCAACTCCTTCCTCGTGTATGCCAGCATTTATGGTTGTGCAGTATGTCATAAGAGGCAGTATTCAAATAAAAATGGAAAGAAAGAACTCAGGACAAGACAGGGAGATAAACTAGCATGGTGGGTATATGTAAGAGAAATACTTAGAAATGAAAATGTCTCGTAAAATTAAAAGAGTTTTTTTCATTATTTTCTCATTCCATTCAAAACAGACATCCATGAATAATTCTCCTCTAAGGCTTCCATAAAACAGGTTAAACAAAATTAACATAAACATTTAAAAGTTTGAAAATGAAACAAAAGAAAAAAAACTTGCGTATGTTTCAGAGCAGGATCACATGGAAATGAGCTGAATCTGGTCAAGATGAAACCTAGATTGGCAAGCAGGATCTAGAATTAAGAACTGCATGAGAGGGGCTGGGGATTTAGTTCAGTGGTAGAGCGCTTACCTAGGAAGCGCAAGGCCCTGGGTTCGGTCCCCAGCTCCGAAAAAAAGAACCAAAAAAAAAAAAAAGAACTGCATGAGAAAGGCAGTGGAGAAGTGAAAGGAACATGGCCAGGCCTGACAGATAAGGCTGGGCCCTTTACAGGGGCACAGAATGAGGTAAGAACTTATTTCAAATAAAGCAGCACCTTTACTTTCTTCTCACCTCAAGTATCCCATCCCTGAAAAAAAACCCATTTTGATAATAATACAGAAGAGTTATGGTATGCCACTTACTTCCCATTTGCTTTTAACCCTCTCTATGAAGTCAGGAAATATGATCATTTCGAATTTCCAAGAAGAAAAATTCATCGCCAGGTAGATGGATGTCATGAGGTCCAAGTTACAAATTGACATATGTGAGGGCAGAGAAGGTGGAGACTGTCTCATTCCACAGAGCAGAAATGGGACTGCCCAAGTTAAGAAGGGATAAGGCAACCATAACAGGTAAACTAGTTCTCATAACATTAAACTTATTCACATTATTCTTAACTCTACTTAGTTCAAATCACTTTCCAGATCAATCTTCATTTTGAATGATGCTGATCTATCCTGCAATATGTCTGAACCATCTTCTTTTCCTAGTATTGGCTTTCATCATTGGGATAATAGATGATTGTGGCTGCATAGGTGATGTTTTTATTTCTATATATCACTCCCTTTACGTCCCATATGTGTAGTAACATTTAATGAGTCTCATTTGGAGAAGGTATGAATGATTGATCTAATATATATGGTTTAAACCTCTATTGAGATTATTTAGAAAATATCAGGTATCCAGTCTTTGTAAATAATTGCTTATCTCATATGATAAAGAAACAATAAAATTTTATTCTAGTCAAAATAATTCTCTATAATTTTAATATCTAAAGATACAGTAGAACAATAAGATAATGTGGAATATTAGATCAGCTGAACTGCATATTCATTTACTTAAGAATAACGAGAATCATTGAGATGTTTCTGGAACATTATATAGGAACAAAAGACAACACATTGAACAAATCGTGGCAGAAGAACACGGTCGTTTTGTTAAATGTAGCATACCTTCAGTTCCAATGTTTCTTTTATTTAGTAAAAATACATTTTAAATACTCTTCTTCAGTGTTTTTCATCCTGTCATTGACTATTTTCAAAGCCCTATCCCATAACTAGCATGATTATTAAATTTTAAACCAAGAATTTTGCTATGTCAATTACTTTCTGAATTTCCTTATTTGTGTTTTTTTTCTGTTCCCAATGGCCATGTTGTTTTGAAGTTAGGAAGAATTTCTGGTTCATCTGAAGAAAATTGTCTGAAAGCATATATCATTCATTGTTGTAAAATGCTGTGCTAATGTTTAATAGTACTGGATATAATAGTTAAAATCTTCTGGGTAAGGAATTTTTGCATGAATAAAATAACACGCTAAAATACTAAAGAGAAAACATAGAAGAGCTAGATATTTGTTAAATATTTTTACTCTTCTAGGGTTTGTAATTTTAAAAATATGAGCAAATCACTTCTTTTTGTGAAATTCACATTCATGAGCTATTAAATTCTTATCAAACTCCTGTGTCAGCTCCCATAAAGTTGGATTAAAGACTAATTATATTCCAAAATGTTTTCAGTAAGTAAATGGGCAAATTATTTGTCTGCATGTACCTAACAAGCATCTAATGTAAGCATAGGTTTTCTCTTAATGAAATAAAAACTACCAGATATCATGTGAAAAAATTCATCTACTGAAGTAATTTTTTTGTTATATAACAACTATTAATTCATGGTCTGAGTATTGGCTTAAATCACCAAACCTTGAACAGTAAATAAGAATTTCTAGTGAGTTCGAGTTTCTCTCCAGCATCGTAAAGTAAATCAATCTAAAATATATTCTTTTAAAATTCTCCTAAATACACTTATCATGAAATATTCCACATCACAGTAAATAACTCCAAACTATTTTCATTTGCTCAAAACAAGACATTGTCTTTCTTTCTTCCGGCCCTCCCCATAATCAGTCTACTACCAAACACATAAATCTCCAACATAGCTGTCTGATATGAATCTTTTTCTTTATCACTGACACTACTTCCAGATTGACTTCAAAAACATCCTTCAAATCATTATGTGTATCATTTCATAATACAAAAGTAACCAGAGTCCCTTAGTATGTACATAGAGAGTTAAACAAAGTTATTTATAGCTATTCAATGATTTCTTAGACATTTTCCATTAATAAAAATTTACATCTCTCATATTGTTTCTGTAAGCCGATATGTGATATATAATCTTCATCTTTATTTGGTCCTCTCTTCCATCAGTTAATCTATCCAAAATAATTTCACACATAAATTTTATATATGCAAGCTCTTTTCCTTTTATTGACCTTATATTTATAGTAATATTGCCCGAAATATAGTTCAATTATTTTTCATCTAATTTAACTTAGCTGACACTTCCTTAGGTCAATCCCCATGACCTTATTTGTAAAATAGCTTCTTCAAGTATTTGCATACATTCAACTCAAACACACTGATTTATGCATTCATCTTTCTTTTTTCTTATATCATAATGCAATTTTTATAAGAGAAAGCTCATAATACTTTTTATTCATTCCTAATGCATACCACTATTATGGAGCCTGGTACATTAATGGAAACGTTATTTATTACATGATTCAGTAAGTTGTAAAAATAAACTTTATACTATTCTTTGTTTAAATGAATATGCATTCCATATATTGGTTAAACCTCATGAGGTATTTATGTGAGTTCTTCAATATATTACAATTCAATTACCTAGATTACATTGCCTAATTTTTTTTATTTGTTAATGATAGTCTATTTCATATGCAACGACAATCCTTTTTTGAATGAGGAATTATCTCAGCTAGGAATACCATAATAGTGGTATGCATTAGGAATGAATAAAAAGTATTATGAGCTTTCTCTTATAAAAATTGCATTATGATATAAGAAAAAAGAAAGATGAATGCATACATTTGACATAAAGAAAAAGATACCTAATTTTTATTGATAGCACCCAAGTAAAAATGCCAGGAGCCAATCATTTGTGGTCCCATCTATGAAAAAAAAAGTGATGATCATTTCTAGGGGCTTACTGGTCACGAAGTCAAATTTCATTTGTGAGCTGTTTCAGTGAAAGATTAAAAACCAAGAAGATCCAAAGCTGTTTTTACCGAGCTGAACCAGTACCTCATCTCTCTCTCCCCATATCCCACCAGGAAATGGCTGGACTACAAGGAGTGCTGATCTAGACACACTCAAGATCACAGGCGAGACTACCACTTTTCAGGGGGAACTGCCTGGAGCCCTCATAACCCAGGAACAGAGGGGCAGTCTGTTACAGGATACTTCTGGTTTCTATCTATTCCTTGTCGTTGAACCTGATCCACAGCTCTTGGTACACAAGATCCTTCAGGAGAGAGCTAGTGTCCCTGGAGTCCTGACACATAGGCTTACAGGAGGATTAATGCATTGTCAGAAACAGTAAAACCAGCTAACACCAGAGATAACGAGATGGTGAGAGGGAAGTATAATAGCCTTAACAATATAAACCAAGATTACATGACATCATCAGAACCAAGTTTTCACACCAACACAAGGATAGTATACCCTCAACACAACTGAAAAGTAAAAGAAAAAGAAATGTTTGTACTTCAAATCACTTAACATGATGATGTTAAAGGATTTTAAGAGGGACATAAATAATTCCATCAAAGATACAGGACAACAGATGTAAAGAGATTGAAGCCCTTAGAGAGGAAACACTAAAATCCCTTAAAGAATTACAGGTGACCATAAGGAGACCATAGGCAAATGGATGAAACTAGAAAATATCATCCTGTGAAAAGTAACACAATCACAAATAAACACACATAGAATGCACTCACTTGCAAGTGGAAATTAGACTAAGAGCTCAGAGTATCCACAATAAACTCAGATACACTCTGAAGCTTAACAAGAAGGGACAAAGAGGGATTGCTTCAATCCCAATTAGAAGGGGAAGAAAATTATTATGGTAGGCAGATGGTGGAAGGACCCTGTGTGGGAGAGGGGAGTTAAATGGAAAAACTGGAGAGCACGATAAGATGTGGGAAGCGACAGGAGAGAAGCAAAGGGGACCAGGAGAATGAGTATAGAAAGTAGGAACGTTGGAGGATGGGGGTAACCTCTAGAATGTAACAGATACTAAGGATGCAACAGGTTCTCTGGACTCAACAGTGATGACATTAGCCAACATCAACAACAACAGTGAAATTGAAGTGACTTGAAGACACCACCTGCAGTAGATAGACATGGCCACAGTGTAAGGATGGGACCACTCACCCATCTCTTATTAAATCAGAGCTATCCGTGTCTAGTTGAAATGCAGGGGTAAATATGGAGCAGAGGCTGAAGGAAAGGCCATCCAGAGATCTGCAGACATTAAATAGGACACTGTTGCTGATGCTGAGATGTGCTTGCAAACAGGAGTCTGGTATGGCCGTTCTCTGAGAGGCTCTGCCAGCACCTGAGTGATCCAGATTCAGGTATTCACAGCCAACCATTGAAATGAGCATACAGATCCCAATGGAAGATGTAGGGGAAGGGAAGATGGGACTGAAGGAGACTGTAATTAATAACAATATCAATTAACCAGACCCCTCAGGGCTCCCATGGACCTAAACACCAACCACAGAATATACATGGTCTGGTACCCTACATATGTAGCAGAGGACTGCCTCATCTCACATCAGTGGAAGGGGAAACACTTAGTCCTTTGGATGCTTGATGTCCCAGAGAAGAGTGATTATAGAGGGGTGAGGAAAGAGTGAATGGGGCTTGATGTATTTTGACGATAAAAACAAAGTGTTTATTGACATGATTTTTCAGTTATACAGAACCCTGGAAGGCACTGACTGAAACTCAAACTTCACATCTGACAATTAGCTCGAAGAAAAAAAACATCCTTAAAGACAAAATTGATCCAACAAATAAGCCCTAAGTTGTAATGATTGACCCTCTATAAAGAGAAATATTAAACTTTTTTTTTAAAAAAGATGATTTTGATGTTTTGTTTAACAATTTCATATACTTATATAATGAGTTTTAGTCATATCCTTTCTGTATTTCCCTTCCCAACTCCCCTCCCTCATCCCCCTCCCTCATTCTCCCATCCCCTCTTTCAGTTCTCCCTTGCTTCCTCCCTCATACTCCTCCGTCATCCCCTTGGTGAACCCCTTCTCTCACGCCATTCCCTCTCTAATTGGCACCGATATTCTGAATAAGTCCCCCCTTCTATTTTATTTCTCCTTTCTGTGTGTAATACCTAAGTTTAATTAATTACATGAGTACAGAGGAATTCAACAGAACGTCCTATCAGGACGTTCAGGAATGAAGAAGGTAGTGAAGCAGAAATTTCTGGTTTCTTTTGAGACTCAACTGTGTCATGGATATTGTTCTGGAAACTGTTTTAGGAGAGGATATTTTGCTGAGAAAAAACACATGGTGTTTGTGGTAGCTGCCCAGGAAAAGGGCATGTGATGTTTAGAAAGGGTACGAGTATAACCCTGGACAACAGTGGGCAACACCATGGCATTGGCTTGCCTTGCCACTCTTCGCTGATGCTCAATGGGCTTTGATGACACAGGTCTTCATTTACCATGCTGTGGCATTGGTTCACCTTTCCTTCTTCACTGACCATTGTTTGTCATGTCGTTGTAGAGAGAACCATGCTGTGGCATTGGTTCACCTTTCCTTCTTCACTGACCATTGTTTGTCATGATGTTGTAGAGAGAAAAGCACCACAGAACTTCTTGTGGTGACATTGTGGTGGCTTCTTGCTGCCTCCTTGAATGCAGGCCAATTGGAAGAGCTCAACAATTTCTTCTGGGTTGAACTGTCCTTGGTGAATCATGAAGGATGTTTGAAAGTAGATCGACCTACCTCTGCTGATTCATGTCAATTGAACTGATATCCTGATGGTGAAGATTGAAATCGCTGCAGAGAACTATTTCTAAACAGGTCCACATCGTCCTTTGTTTACCCTATTATCCTTTTTTCCCACTATCTCTGGTGGGTGGTGGGCTAGGGGAAGGTTAAAGGGTTTAAGAACTCTTAATAAAGTAGGTCTTGAAAAATCTAAGCTTGCAGGATAGAACCCCTTCTCCAATAAATGTTGGTTGCCAAGGGAGGTGAGGTTCTTTATGGCCTCTCCCATCTATAATTAAGTGTTGAGGGGTCCAGTCTTGTGCCCATGACCATTGCTTCCATCAGTTTAAGATTTTAATGACTAGGTCCAATCTAAAAGATATCCTTTTGCTATCCACTTCCCCGTCTTCTGGTTCTTATATTCCTTCTACCCACTGTTTAATGACCTTCTCTGAGCTGTGGAGGTGAAGACTTAGCTGTCTATTTCCACATGAACAGTTCAACACAACTGATTCCCAGCACTTGGTCCAGTTGTACATTTCTGCCTATGGTAGCCAAAGGCATCTTCTCTGATGAGAGCTGAGTCAACTCTGATTCATAGAAACAAATATGGATGTTTGGAAGGACGTTTGACAATGTATTTAGCATTCTGATCTTTCATAGGACCTATATCACCTTAACCATAGGTTCTTGACCATTTTACAGAACCTGGTGTGTATTCTCTCGTGTGGAATATGCCTTGTATCTGATTGGAAAGCCACTGGTTAGTCCCATGACAGTGATGCCACTAAGACATTAAGGGGACATCTTGCCTGACATTTTAGCTTGAATTGTTCACCCCTGAGTAAGGTAGATGATTTTCTCCCCTGGAAGCCTACACAGCAGTTTCTTGAACCATGAAGGCTAGCCATTATAGAGGATGCTTCCACCTCTACTTCAGATTGACCCTCCTGTGACCTGTGACCAAAAGGATTCAGTGTCCTCAGCAATAGGGTCTTACCATCAAGTTCTGGAGAGCTACGAAGAACAATGGCAACAACCTGTAAAGTTATGAGGGCTTTTGTGATCTCGCTGGTCAGCAACTTTCATGAAGACATCCCACATCTGGCACTGTGATTCTTGCTTAATTTTGGTTTTCTGTTGCTCTGATAAATACACTCACCAAAGGCAGCTTGGGAAGGGAAAACTTTATTTCATTTTATCTGTTCTAGCCCATCATCAAGGAAAACCAAAACAGGATTGTGAAACAGAAACTACAGAGACTGCTCACTGGCTTGCTTCTAAGCTCACATTCAACTAACTTTACAGAGTCCAGACCCACCTGCATAGGGCGGTGCTGCCCACAGTAGACCAGGACCTCCAACATCAGTTAACAGTCAAGGAAATGACACCTAGACATAGTCAAGGCCAATCTGATGGAGGAAGCTTCTCAACCGAGGTTCTTTCTTGCAAGACTAGCCATCACAAGAAATCAATGAAAATAAAAAAAAAAAAAGAAAGAAATCAATAGCTTTAGGGGGAGCATGGCTTATCCATGGAGGGTGCCTCCATTTGAACTCAAGTTGATCTTTTAGATATATTCTGTAACACAACGTTTATAACCCCTCTCACCTAACCCTATTATAACCTAATCACCTAAGGGGAGATGGAGTGGAAAGTAAGTTTTAAAAAAATAATTGCAGCAGAAAGAAATGATAATTGGAAATAAAGCAAAAAAGGAAGCATTTCTTCATCCTAGATGCTTTCCTCGCATCATCTGTGCAAAGATAATGAAAACCGTTATGTTCCTGGTATAATAATTTCCAATATTACAAATCATATAAAAATACTGCTTATCATTCCTAAAACACATTGGCACTAATCGTTTTGATGTGTTTTTCTAACTCACTCCTAATGTAGAACTGATGAGCTGGAATTGTTCGCCTGCTCACGTATACATGAGGGCAGTCAGGTTTAAATTTCGAGCCAATTTCCCAATACTCTAAGCTAATAAATGGCAGAGTAAGACAGCCACACATTTTCTGGTTTCATGGCATAGACTCGTGATAAAAGCAAGTCAGGGTACCTTGACAGGGAATTTCAAGGATCAGTACATGGCAGCTGAAAGTTGACTTGGATGCAAGACTGGAAGTAAGGTTCAAGTCTCTCGAGTCCCAGCTGTGGATTCCTGAAACAGAACACCAGAATATGTTAGAGATCGAGGAGACTAAACTAAACATCTGGGAGTCCTCAGCAGATTGTACAGATCCATAGCTGAGGGTTCATATATATATGTTGGTCTTTGAGGGGGTGGAAAGGAACACTTATTTAGATCCCCACCTACTACTACTATGTGCTACTACAGTGGAGGCAATGCCTTAAGTCCAAGGTTTTGTTTTTCTCCTCTCTCTCTCTCTCTCTCTCTCTCTCTCTCTCTCTCTCTCTCTGTGTGTGTGTGTACATACATGCACGTACAGTGTATAATGTAGTGACTAATCCATTTCCTCTTCTACCTTATTCATTAGCAGCATTTCTCAGTCAAACCCAGAGTTCACCAATATGACTAGTCTTGACAGCTATCTTGCTCTGTGGATCTGCCCTATCTCTTCCTCCCTGGACTGGGATTCTATGTGGGCCACAAAGCCTACCAATCATTTACCTGAGACCTGTGAGCCATCTCCTCATGTGCTATGGTTCAATTCCCAGTGTTGGACCCATGTCCTTACTATTCTTTTCTTATTTTTTTTCCGTCTTGGTCATAATATCATAACCAGGTTAAGGTATTACTGGCTCACTCAAACAATTACCCAAATCCCTCCACACAAATGTGTTCTAATAAGGAGGAGGACACTGCTGATTCTCTGTCCTGTAAGTCTTACCTTAACAGATGAGTTAAAGGCTGTGATTATCCTAGTGGGTGATTGTGGATGCTATTGTTGATGTTGAGGGAGGCTGGAAAATGAGGGGCCACAGCTGAGTCACTTATAATAACAGGTACAAAGCTGAGTGTGGTAGTACATACCTATATTCTCAATATTCGCAAAGATCACAATTTCAAATACAGCCTGGGCTACATAGTAAGTCCAAAGACAGCCTGGGCTACATCATAAATCCAAGTCAAGCCTGGGCTACAGAGTAAGTCCATGGCCATCCTGGAATACATAGTAAATACAAGGCCAACCTGGGCTACAAAGAATGTCCAAGGTCAGCTTGGCCTAACTATATCACTCTTCTCCAATCAACAACAGGTTTTCTTTTCCTTTTTGGTTTCTGTCTCTCCTATTTCCTCTACACTGATACCAGTGCTGTAGTTTGGGGGTGTGGGGGAGAACTTTTTTCATGTCTGATGGTCCAGGATCTCCCATTCAGCATGGCAAACCAAACAATGCAACATACAAGTCTGTTTCGATTTTTGCAGAAAAATATGACATAGCTGAAGTGCTGTCTGAAGAAATGGCTGTAAGATGGGACAACACCTCGGGTGACTGGGCGTGGATCCTGTGCTAGTTTCCTCGTGATAAAAACAATGATGTTCTCAACCAGAGTCTGTGTTGGGTATACAATGCTGTGCTTCCATTTCAACACTGCATAATCTCCAGGTGGCAACCCTGGAAATCTTGTCTGATATTAAACAGATTATAGGAGAGAGAAGTTGAGTATAAACACTGTCATTAAAAAGGGTTAAAACGATGAATAATTTTTTTTAAAATATTTGTCTGTGGTACCAGGTTCAGTGTTCTGCATGAACTCTAAAACACGGCAATTTCTTTCTTTCTTTTTTTTTTTAATCGCCAAAGAGAAAGGACCTTATATTTTTCTATCTAGGTCTAATCGAGACGACAAAATACCATTCTTTGCTTTAAAAAAGAAATCTAATTATGTTTCATTGGCTTTTTTGTTAATTTATCATTTTTAGTGTTTTGGGGTTCATTTTAACAATTATTTTTTCATTGAATTAATTATTTTCTTATTTTCTAGTGTAGATAAAATTTAGGTTGCTGGTCTTTGTTTCTAATCTAAGAATTAGTGTTGTAAATAAAGTTTCCTCTTAGCACCTTCATACTTACGTCTCACACATTTTAATAGTATATTTCCTATCTTCTTTTTTTCTTACTGTTACATAGTTTCTTTATTTCTTGAAATATGTATTACTTCTGAATGTGTAATTTAATGTTTCTGGACTGGGAGACTCCTGTTGTCTCTCATTGAAGACTTCCATTTTAGGTTTGTTGTATTAGCAGAACACAGCCCGAGGGGCTGGAGATGCAGCACAGTGGACAGAGTGCTCACTTGGCTCTCACACAGTTCTGGGCTCCACCTACAGTACCTCATAATCCTAGTGTGGTGTTACATGCCCATAGTCCCATTACCAGGAGGTGAACCAGGAGTTCAAAATCATCCTTGGGTGCATAGTGTGTTTGAGGCCAGCCTGTGCTACATGAAACCTGTATAAACAAATATTTCCCACAAGACATGTTTTCTTAGGCATTTGCCATACTTTGTTCTGTGGTTTCTGAGTGTCTGAAAAGTCTAGGGGTACTTGAAGGAAAATAAAATCCTGGTGATACTACGGACTGTCAGTCAGAGACATTGGCTGGTGAAGCCATCTCATCCTAGCTGGTTTTCTGCCTGCTTCTGTTGCTGAAGGGCTGATCTGGTTCCACAGCTTTACTCATAATCGCCCTGCTTCCTTTTAGCTATACAAATTCTTGCTTCCTGTTGAGGCTTGATGGAGTAGTGACACAAAGAATTGGGGTCTCCTTCCAGCCTACTGATTCTCTCAACAATAAGTTCTTTCTCTGTAGAAATTGTTTCTCTGTTGCCTACATTATCAGAAATAAATATAACACTCTTTTATGTTTTATTTTGAGACTGGGTTTCATTATGTAGGTAGGGCTGGCCTGAAACTCACTGTATAAACCAGGTCGGCCTTGAACTCACAGAGATCAGCTTGCTTCTGAGTGCTGGGATTAAAGGGGCATACCTGGCTCCTTTTTTTTTTTTTAATATTTTTTTAATTTATCTCTATGGTGTGTGTGTGTGTGTGTGTGTGTGTGTGTGTGTGTGTGTGTGTGTGTGTGTGTATTTTGACCAAAGAGTCCATCAGTTCCTCAGAACCCTGGTCCTCTGCAAGAGCAAACAGAGTTCCTAAGCAGTGAGCCATCTCCCCACCCCCTTCTGCCTGCTCTAAACTCCACTTCATTGTTCATCTTGCCCAGACATGTCTTTAATTCCTACTCTTAGTGTTTGTTTTAATTCAGTGATTTCCTGTACGGTTTTCTCGTGTTTCTTCTATTACCTCACCAAGATTATGTGTATACTTTTGTTTTGCAAGTTTCTCATTGACAACACTTGAATCATGGCTTTAAAATACTTGGTGATAATTATGGCAATGATTTTCTCTTGGTGCCACCACCAGGGAACTGGTTTTTCTCCTCTGCTTTTCACTTAAGGGGATGGTCATTGTGTGATGTGATTTCCATTTTGACATCATTTGTCTGAGATGTCAGGAGACCTGACACTGTGGGTACAGTGACTGTTTATCCTTCGTAACCTTTTGGTGGTGTATTTTTTCTGGAGTTCCTGATTGAAAAAAAGGGATTGTACCTCCAGTCCATATCGACAGGCATATTTTAGACGGGTCAGGAAGAGTGGTTCTCAACCTTCTTATCGTAATCTTTTAATACAGCTCCACCACCTGTAAAATTATTTCATTGCTACTTCATAAATATACTTTTGCTATAATTATGAATTGTAAAGTAAATATCTGATATATAGGATATATTATATGTGACTCCTGTGCAAGGGCCATTTGAGCTCCCTAAGGGGTCTCAATACTAGTGTTAAGAACCACTGATCTGGACTTAGTGGGATGACATTACTGACATAGATGAGTTGCCCAGTGTTGCCGGGGAGAAGTCTCCATCTCTTGAAGGCAAAGGATCTTCCAAGATCAGGCTTTTTCCTGGGTCCCTCTGTAATATTAAACAAACTCTTTATGGTTAATGATGTATCAACTGACTCCAGGCAGTTTTCTTTTACATCCTCAAAGATGAGGATTCTAAAAAGGGTTCTGCTAGCCAAAAGCAGTGGCTGAAACTATCCCTAGCGATCTTTCCCCTTACCTAATGGCTTCCTGTCCCCACAAGCCAACAGTAAATATCTGAGTGCCTCCCATGCTGCACCTTTCCAATCTACACTCTTCCACTGCACTGTTTTTTTCAGGAAGAGCACACACACTATCCCTAACCAATCTTGCCTTCAGTCAGAAGTAACAACCTAGTCCTCTCTGCAAACTTTGATTTATCATATGACCCAGCTGCTAACAATTCTGAGGCATGTTCACACGTGTATGGACAAACCGAATGGCACCGAATTGCTAGTCTATAATGATGCAGATTCTGTATGACTCTGATTGAGAAGCCTGTAAATCCAAGATGAAGAGACCATCAGCAGAAGAAGGAATTCTTGTGGGATGTTATCACCACAGAAGGGATCCAATGTGCTAGGAAGACAGGAGACGGAGCCAAACTCCCTTTCATAATTTAAACTTTTTCCACAAATGCATCATTAATGGATCTTTATTTGTATGTCACATGCCTCTTGACCTAATCAATTCTTCACAACTACATTCCCACTGGGGATTAATCTTCAGAAAATTACTTTTGTGTGAGCATATTCAAACCAGAGATGAGGGTGAATATTTGGATATCTATAGTGGGGGTGGGCATTATACTTCCCACGTGGTGTACCCTTAAGATCTCTAACTACCCCCTTCCCCATGGTACCCTCACTGAATGACGTGAATTCCGGTTGATTAATGAGGTACACACACCAAAGCTCATTGCAATATCCTGTTACCAGTATCAAGCTTGAAAAAGCAAGAGCCACCTGTGGGAAGGAAAATATGAATAAACTTTACTGTATCTCTGAACTATAAAACCCCAATTTACTCAGTTCTATTATATCATCAGAGAAGAGGGTGCCTCAGTTGAGAACATGCGTCCATAAGATCCAGCTGTAGGGCATTTTCTTAGTGATTGGTGGGGGAGTGCCCGGCCCACTGTGAGCGGCACCATTCCTAGGCTGGTGGTCCTGGGTTCTATAAGAAAGTAAGCTAAGCAAGACATGAGGAGCAAGACGATAAGCAGTCCCACTCCATAACCTCTGCCTCAGTTCCGGCCTCCAGGATCCTGTCGTGTTTGAGTTCCTGTCCCAACTTCCTTTGGTGATTAGCAGCAATGTAGAAGTGTAAGCTGAATAAACCTTTTCCTCCCTAACTTGCTCTTTGGTCACTCTGTTTCCTTACAACAATAGAAACCCTAAGTAAGACAATTTCTGATAGAAAGAGTGTGTCTAGTAGAGCAACAGATGCTTACCTCATAACCCCAAATACAAAAGTATAGACACTTTGTATTAATTTAAAGGTAAGACTTGCTCATGTACTGTCCTGTGAAGTTCTAATTTTCTTCCTTCTCTCCGTGATGAATGCCATGATCAAAACTAACATGGGGAGAAAAGGGTTATTTGCCTTAGAGTTTACAGACCATCACTGAGGGAAACAAGAACAGGAGCTTGAAGCGGTAACAAGGAGCACTGCTTGTTGGCTTGCTCCCTGTCTCAGTCATTGTTCTGTTGGTTTGAAGAGACACCATGGTCAAGGCAACTACTATAAATCAAAGCATGTAATTGGAGGCTAGCTTACAGTTTCAGAAGCCTGGTCCATCATCATGTCAGTGAGCATTACACTGGAGAAATAGAAAGCTACTGGTCTGTAAGCAGAGAGAGAGAGAGAGAGAGAGAGAGAGAGAGAGAGAGAGAGAGAGAGAGAGAGAGAAAAAACTCTGGCAAAGCGTGGGGCTCTTGAAAACTCAAACCCCACCATTGTCGACATACCCATTACCTCCAATGAGGCCATACCTCTTAATACTTCTAATCTTTGAAAATACAGTCAATCCCTGTTAACTGAATATTCAAATATATGACTGTGGGAGCCTTTCTTATTCAAACCACCACACTCCCCATGGCTTGCTCCTTTACTATTTCTTACAACCTAAAAGACTATTCTTTTTATGCATAACTACTGATGAACTTGCCCACAATGGTGGGCCGTCCCACAACAATCATTAATCAAGAAAATGTTCCATAGACTTACCCAAAGTCTAATCTAATGGAGGCAGTTCTTGAATTGTTCTCTCTTCTCAGTTGACTCCAGATTGTCAAGTTGGGAAAAAAAAAGAGCGAGAGACCCAGAACCGTAATGTTTCTCTTATTCCATGTTACATACTCACCACCAGCCACTCTCTACTCTCAGTGTATAGACCCACTTCCCTGGTCACAACATACATATCATCTCCTCTCAGCAGGAGACATAGCACTTTCCCAAAACTCAGGAATCTATCTGTAGGCTTAGATTTTTTCAAAACCTACTTTATTTAGTGTTCTTAAACACTTCAACCACCCTTCTAGCCCACCAACCAGAGTTAGCAGAGAGAGAAAGTTGATAGGAAAAGGGAGTGAGTTGTGGACCTATTTAGAAGTAATTCTTTGGAGCAACTCCAATCTTCATTGTGCAGTTCAGTCCAATAGCAAACACAAAACACGGATCAGTAGCAGTGCCTTGATCTGATAGAGACCACAAGGATCTAACAAACCAACAAGAAGCAGCAGAAGCAGCCAGAAGCACCCCAAATAGCACAGGTTCTTTGTGCATTTCTCATTATGGAACGAAGACCAGCAAAGACCATCGAAGCCTTGGAAGGTGTAGCAATGTAAAAATGTCCTCTCACTCTCTTTGGGATTACATTAATGTTCTCCATAAACATCCTGTCCCCCTTCAAGTGTGTGCTCCAGCAAAACATCACATGCCTTCTCATGTGTCTGCTTCAGCAAAACATCCTCTCCTAACATAGCTTCCAGAAAACATTCTGTGACACAAGTGAGTTTCCAAAGAAACCAAAATATTTCCATTTCATCTAGACTTATTTCACCCTCGGCCATGAGATCACAAAACATACAATGGCAGTCTTGCAAGGATCCGAGACCCCAGCTCCATCAGCGGCTGGAGCTTCTGTAATTGCACTCCATGAAACTCAACCCCTTTCATGAGCACAACCTTTAGTTATCCCAGTATACATTGTGCTCTCTCCGTCTTTGCTCTCAGCCAATAGCTGTCCAACTTCCAGCCAACTCAGCTGTAACCAGAAAAACCCTCATCAAGAAAGTCATTGAATTTGACTTGATTTTTTTTAACCTGACAGAATGGAGTGTTCTCCCTGCATGCTTACACTGGTGTCTGAGTCATTTGTAATAAAACCCACTACTATTAAGAGCAAAGTCACAGGAACTATGACAAAGAGCAAATCACACAACATGCATCACAGTTGACCAAGCCTTTTCTGCAGCTTTATTGAAGTATAAATTACATACTTAAAAAATCCTTTAAGTGTGTAATTTAATGATTTTAAAGCAAAATTTATAGCTTCCTTCATTTTTTAATACTCATTTCCCACTAGTTCATATGATATTGAAGTCTATTAAAAACACAGAAGTGAAGTCAGGAGAAGGACCAAACGGGAAGCAGCAAGGTACTTGATTAACTAAGACAACAGATACATTGGCAGAATCGTCTGGATAAAACCACTTGGGAAACATTGGGTCTTCTCTTAGCCTGCAGCCTCCAGACAAAGAGTTTAAAGGATTAAGTCATGGGTCCTCCTACATCAAATCCGGACCTGACCTGTTATGGTCAGCATCACTTTTGGCCACTTTCATGTTAATCCCATTCATCACTCTTACAAATTGCCTAGCAACTCACATAGTTAACAAACTTATTTTGCTTCATGGTTTTATAAGTTTCGGTCCATGGTCACATGATCATGAAAGGGGCATGATAGAGCTCAACTGCTAATATCACTGGCATCTAAGAAACACCAACACAGGAAGAGACCAAGGACAAAAAAACATCCTCCAAGACATGTCCCAAATGACCAAGTTCCTTAATTTCCTATCTCCTAGTTTCCCGCCACCTTCATACACATCCATCAACAGATGAACTCATTGATTACAGCCCACAGGGTCCAATCGCTTTTCATAGTCCCAACGTTGAGCATTGTACTTGGACAATGTGTATCTTAAACCCATATGGTAGGGTCAGAAGGTTGTGTCAGAGGTCTAAACGTCACCTCACACTAGAAACAGCTGGGTAGATTTCTCAACATCTCCTATTTCTTTCTGGTACTGAGCTACACCATGTCTGCATTGCAGCATTTTGTCTGGGGTGAGATACCGTCAGCAGTCAATTGTAAAGACACCCCCCACCATGTGTTTTCTTGAATGTAAAAAGGGGCATCTATAATATAGACACACATGCATATACACAGAATCACAGAGAGAGGCAAAAAGAGAAGGAGTTGAGTCTTAGGAACCCTCAAGGAAGAGGGAGTGGAAATATAAGATACAGATGTCAGTGAGAACCAGAACAAAGAAGTGTTTTCTATACATGACAGGACCACTATCCCTCAACCCTAGCTAATAGGAAAGGGAGAGTCAGTTTTATACAAAGATAGAGCTGGTGATATGCTTCCCAAGCTCCAGTGACTTGCACAATGCCCATGAATTTATGGGCAGCATAAATGATTTGAGTGGGTTATTACAGAGGTCAGAAAGAGAGCTTGAAGTCGGAGAAGGGATTAGGTGGGGATGGATCTGGGAGGAGTTGGGAAGAGAAGTGAGAAGTAAATTCTACCAATATACAATGTACAAAGTTCTCAAGGAACTAATAAAATTGTTTTTTAAAATACCATATGTGTACTGAACACATACAAACCATTTTTCTTGTCATCTCCTAAATAACAGCCCCTCATGATTTCATTTCATTAAGTACAAAAGTAATTCAGAGATTATTTAAAATGTAGGAGGATCTGGGGAGGCAGCAGAGGGGTAAAGCCAAGTGTTTGGTCACACATGCAAACACCAGTGCTTGGTATGGGAACAGGAGGATGATCGAGGCTTCCTGACACCTCAGGTTCAGCAAGGGACCCTGTCACAAGGGATTAAAGTAGGTAGTGAAGGAGCAGAACATGCTCTACCCTCCCCCAGCCTCTGAAATTCCATGTCTCTATGCACATACACACACACACACACACACACACACACACACACAGACACACACATATAAATATGACTAGAGTACACAAGAGGATTGCATAGATTATATGCAAAAGTAGTGTCCTTTTAGTCAAGGAACCTGAGGACTTTTAGATCATTGGGAGTCCTGGGGCCAACTCTCAGAGGACAGGATATATCTCCTTATTGTGCAAACGAATCCTTTGTTGAGTGTGTGTCAGTGAATCCACACAGTTCTCCTCCTCTAGGTTCCTGTGTATCACAAAGAATGATCTGGAAATACTGAAAAAAATATAAACTAAAGGCTTTGTTGTGGTTTCTAGGCTTGCGTTAAAGTCTTATTTATCACGTTTTATTAAATGGAAAGGAAATCTTCAGCTCCCAGCAACAATAGACTCAATCATGTTGTCTTATGTTTTATCCCATTATGAATAGCAATTAATTGCACATCAATAGTTCCCCATACTTTGAACTAAATCAGGATGATGGGATATGTTTCCATTCAGATAAGTAACGCCAATGTTGATAATCAATACCCATTTTGAATAGCAATTAATTGCACATCAATAGTTCTCCATACTTTGAACTAAATCAGGATGATGGGATATGTTTCCATTTAGATAAGTAACGCCAATGTGTATAATCAAGTAGAAAGGGGGGAGGTATGATGCCTTTGGTTTATGCGAGAGTGATGGATTGACTGGATACTTGTTATGCAAATAACCCTAACCTTTGAGAAATGAAATGTAATGATAAAATATACTACCAAATGGGATGGACAGTCATTACTTGATTTCTTTTGAAAGAAAAAAAAAAAGCAAAACATACTTTAGGATTTTGAATAAGTGTGACCCTCAGAATTTCAAATATTTGAATGTGTTTGTTTTCCAGTTGGTGGATTGTTTAGAAAGGATTGGGTATTGTGTTTTTGTTAAAAGAGATGTGTCAATGGGAGGTGGGGACCTTGAGATTTCAAAACCCACCAGGTTTATCTCTCTCTACCTCCCTCTCCCTCCCTCCCTCCCCCCCCTCTCTCCCTCTCATGTGGGACGCAGGATGTGAGCTCTCAGGAACTACTCAAGACATGCCTCCCTGCCTGCCAGCCTGCTGCCATGGTGTCTACCATGATGGTCCATGGACTCACCCTCTGAAACTGTAAGACCGCAATTAAATGTTTCCTTTCATGAAGTGGTTTGGTACGGTGTCTCTACACAGCAATAGAACAGTAACTAATGCACACATCTTCCTGTTTATTTTTCTAATACTTCTGTATTTATTTCATTAAACTTACCTGTTGTCCATTGAACAGTTTTATGAATAAGTTTCAAGTTTAAAGACAAATAGTACCAAATAGGAGTGGCACTACTAGGAGGTTTGGCCTTATTGGAATGGGTGTTACCTTGTTGGAGTAGTTGTGTCACTGTGGGCATGGGCTTTAAGACCCTAACCATAGCTACCAGGAAGCCAGTCTTCTAGCAGCCTTCACAGGAAGATGTAGAACGCTCAGCTCCTCCTGCACCATGCCTACCTAGATGCTGTCATGCTCCTGCCTTGATGATAATAGAATGAACCTATGAACCTATAAGCCAGCCCCAACTAAATGTCCTTGTAAGACTTGCATTGGTCATGGTTTCTTTTCATAGCAGTAAAACCCTAATACATACATACATGTATATATATATATATATATATATATATATATATATATATATATATATATATATATATATATTACACCTAGGTTTTCACACACACACATACACACACACCACTTAAGGTATTTTAGATCCAACCGGGGCACCTGCATTTTCCTTGGTCCATCTGATACACGTGTTCATGGAAACTATCTCTCTCTGTTTCGTGTTCTAGGAAGTATGTGGACAACATCTGCAGACTTGCTTCATTTTGCTTTATTCTCCTCTTCAGCCTTAGAAATCTCAACTTACAGAGAGGGGAAGATGGGAACTTGGTTAGATAGCTCTTTTAGTCTGTGGGTAGCTTACATCTCAAGTCACAAAGGGAATATAAATATAACAAGAAATAAAAATGCACACCCAAACCGTGATGGGAAGTTCATATCCGTTCCCCTTAATGAATGTCAACTTTGGAAATTGGAATCCACACTGAGATGAGATTTTTGAAAAATGCTAATTCTCAGGCAGGCTTTGGTATTTCTCTTTCCCTAAAAAGGAACACCACTAGAAAAAGACAGATGGTAGGTTGTTTTTGTCCACAAATTGAATCAGAAGCATTTGATAATGAACATAGAGGGGGCTCAACCCATGTTTACCAAAGAATAAAGTAATATGGGGCCAGGGGAGACATCTAGAGAACAGTTAGTGACTTATTGGTATTAAAAAAAATCCTGAAGTCAAGAAATAATATTTGACAAGAGAAAAAACTAGGTTTTCATTAGGCAGAAGTGTGTTTAAAATAGCCTTCCTTTTAGTCATGGAAAGAGGGGGGTGGAGCAGGTCAGTCTGTAGATAATTAAAGTCATTCCCATCAAAAAATTAAGAATAATGTGGATTTTTAATGGACTTGAATAAAATCAGAAATTTTAGCTTTCAAAGGGAAAAAATTGTGTTCCAGAGACAGAGAGACAAAGGAGTGTCCAAACTCATTCTTGATTTTTTCAATAAATCTACTGGTAACTCATGTGTTTGCTTATATTAGGATTAAAATGCAGGTTGGATTTCTTGACTTAAGAGTTTAACGTGTGTGAATAGCTGCCAGTGGAAAGACTTGTCCTCAGATTTCTCAAAAGACATGAAAAAGCCAGCGTGGAGTTACTGAATTTAGTTTCAAATACTTTAACTCCCTGTCTGCAGGGATGCAGGGCCTCAAAGGAAGGGCCTGAGACCTCCTAAGAGGTAGCGTCCAACAGCTGAGGCCATGCCCATAGAGGAAAGTAGCCTTTCTCAGAAAATGGAGCTTTGATAGCTAAAAAATGAAGGTGACATTTCGATCAAATCGCTGTAATAGAACGATCGCAGCCAGTTCACAGAGCGAGGCATCTGTCAGAGACTCGGCCAAGAACTAAGAGGATCTGAAAAGATAATAACAACACAGAGTTCAGAGAAGCCACTATAGACTCATGGGGTCTGCGAATTTAATCCCATGTACTTTGGGCAGAGAAAACAAATCAGAGATCCCTCTTCCTCAACACAATGGAATGCTGTGCCGTGCCGCGGATGTCCCATATCATGGACTCAACCTAGATGCTGGAAGCCTCTGAAAAAACGGAACTAGGTCATTTAAGTGCTGACACCGGAAATGGCTCAAGTCTGCACCAACATTGGAAGGAGAAAAAATAAGTCACACAGCACCGGAAGTAATCCTTGTCAGGGTCTGTGAGAGGTCGGAAGTGGACGCCGCCATGATCAATCAGAAAGCACTGCCTACACGTGTCGGGTGAGCCCACACAAATGAGAAAATGATTTTTAAATTTAAACACAATTTCTAATAACTAGTAACTTTTAAGTCTCCAGTTTTTGCACAAGCTTCCAGATTATGAAGTTTCTCAGGCTGAAGAACGCCGCAGAAGAGTGAGTTTGAAACTTTGGAGGTTCCCACTATATGACAGCAAACTAAGAAAAACATGGAGGTGGGGTGTGATAAAACGAACTAGAGGAAATCTGTAAAACCAAGAAAGGAGAATTCAAAAGACTTATAGGGGAAAGTCCAGCAACAGGGAATGGCTTGGAAGACCATCTTCGTTTTCAGAGTCTTTCACAGCAAAATTGCCAAAGACTGGTAGCAAAATTGCCTGTGGACAGTCTCTGAACGTCCACACACACACATTCACAGACACAGAGAGAGAGAGAGAGAGAGAGAGAGAGAGAGAGAGAGAGAGAGAGACAGAGAGAGACAGAGACAGAGACAGAGACAGAGACAGAGACAGAGAGACAGAGAGGGGGGGAAGGGCAAGGGGAGTGGAAGGGGGAGGGAGGGAGACAGAAACAGACACAGAATGAGAGACAGACACAGAGACATACACACAGACACACACATGCAGAGATATTCACGAAGACACACACAGCCCAATTGAGGATATACAGAAACATAGCCATCAAAGGACCCGAATATTTGGTGCTAAATTATATGAACTTTGTGCAGGAATGAGTGCCAACCAAATTTTACAATTTATGCAGCCACCTGCACGTTTCCACACCCCCTTAGCTGTCGGGGTATCACATACCTGGCTGTCACTCCTGCTTTCTTCATTTGTATTTTACTGTGAGTCTCCCTTCTCCCCTGCTCAATATGACCGGCAGTTTTCCATGTGGAAGGACTTCACAATGCACCATGTCTAGGGAGGCAGAGAAAACAATTTCAAAAGAGACTCATTGGTAGGGCAAACAATACAAACAATGCATACTTCACCTCCAAAGGAGGGGCTCAAAGAATACAAAGGCTCTGGGTGACACACAGAGCCAAGCTTACAAAGTTAGGGCCCACAACATCAATGGGAACCAGCAGCTCTCATTCAGCCCTCCATGCTAATGACTCATTCTCATCTCTTGAGACCAGAGGAAGAAGCATTTGGAAGATCCTCTCCCTAAAAATGAAGCTTTTACGGAAAAATCTTATGAAACTTAAAAACATTTTTAAATAGGAAAGCACACACATAGTAAAAAAATAAATGGCAGATTCAACAGCCATCTCTGCGATACCATCACACACCACAAACACACACACACACACACACACACACACACAAACACACACACTCACCAGAAGAACAGACCTACATAAAGGATACATTTCCAGGCACAGATATCTGTTGGGAGGAGGTTGACATTCTAACAAACCTCAGCCAAGGATTCCATTCGGAAGTTCCAGAAGCTCAAGACATTGGTTTACTCCTAGGAACAAATCACTATCTATCTTACAGAACCTTTATGGAAAACAAAGACAGATCAACCTAGAAGGAGTTAAACAGAAACCCTTTCAAGGCTATTGAAGAATTTTGGAGCCAATCTCCACACACAGTTAGCAGCATAGAAAGTGACCCATGACTGCAGTTTGTATAATACCACTGAACCTGGTGAAACATTTCCTACTCTCCTAGGAATCATAGAAGTGAGAGGGAACCAAGGCATCCTGGGCAGCACACTTCAGTCTCCATACAAAGTGCACTTTGCAGGCTAACACCCACATGGCTAGTCTGCAATTCACCAATCCTGGTCATGAAGGCATTGAAAAACAGTAGACTCCCTACCTGGTAGAGCCACTGTCTCTGGTTCCTGCCTTCTGGAGGCTCCATGGTCATTCCACCCTTAACTCTCCACCATCCTGTTGACAAGTGTCTGGCCTTTATCTTTGACTTAGGAGTATATTTTAGATCTTTTAATCTCTCTCTCTCTCTCTCTCTCTCTCTCTCTCTCTCTCTCTCTCTCTGTGTGTGTGTGTGTGTGTGTGTGTGTGTGTGTGTGTTTCTGTGTGTTTCTGTGTGTGTGTAAATGTTATAAAGGTTAACAAAAAGAAAAAGTTTCTGGTTCCAATAAAAATTTAAAATAATGTTTCTTTTTTTTAAAGCTTTATTTATTTATTCCATGTATGTGAGAACACTATCACTGTCTTCAGACACACCACCAAAAGAGGGCATCAGATCCCATTACAGATGGTTGAGAGCCACCATGTGGTTGCTGGGAATTGAACCCAGGCCTTTTGGAAGAGCAGTCAGTGCTCTTAACCACTGAGCCATCTCTACAACCCTAAAATAAAGTTTCTTAAGAGTGCAGATTAGCGTGGGAAGCAATAAAGATGCCCCATTTATGGATGAGCACTTAGTCTTATTTAACTCCTGGAACTGGGGAAACATCATGGACAAGGAGGTGGGATGAGTGTAAGACCCAGAGGATGGGAAGAAGGGCTGTGGTTTGCTGCCTTCAGGACATGACATGGCTGCTGCAATCGTGAGCTCACAGCAGCTGTGGTCACCTGCATAGGTCTGTAAAGGACCACCAGCTAGACAGAATCCCTTACTGAGGAGCTATTCCAGTGCTGATGGCTGCTGGGGTAAAAGAATCATTCTTCTCTGTGGGTTTGGTCACTGGTAGAATTCCCACATTCCTGTAGATGGTCACACACCCATAAGCACATAACCAAGGCTAATTGGTCTTAGTGATTAAAGGTTGGGAAAGAGGATATGAATTTTGAGGGATGGTTATTGGCAGGGAATTTGGGAAGAGCAGAGGGTGAAATGGTAGAGGTTATGGCCATGTTTCATTGTATACATGTATGAAATTCTCAAGGGTAAAGACAATATATTATTTAATAGAAAATTAGACTATCAGCCTTAGCTACGTAATATAAGGCTGTATGACTCTAAAGAATTCAAATATTGAACATAAATCAAACCAATTGACTGCCTTATGATTCAAGGAGAAAATTATACGTACTTAAAGTAAAGCGCTTTCTCACTGTTTGGGTCTCTTTCTATCTCTTGTACCTCTGTCTCTCGGTCTCTCTGTTTCTATGTCTCTCTGTCTCTATCTCTCTTTCTCTCTCTCTCTCTCTCTCACTCACACACACACACACACACACACACATGCAGATGTACACTTACATTATTTTTATGTCAAGGTGTCAAAATTCATGATACAATCAAAATTAAGGAATAAATGTTTGTTAAGGGCAAGCAGTCACAGTCATTGGGTTCAGACTGCGGTGGCAATGACCACGTGGCAACAGTGTATTGATCTGTGTCACTGAGAGCCTGCATGAGCCCTGCTTATATTTGGGTGGATCAGGCAGCCAAGAGTTCTGTCTGAACCAGCCAGCTCCCTCCTTCTGTCCGCAGAGACCTACTTCTGCTAGGGCACAGTCTGAAAGGTTCCACAACCTTCCTAGACAGTGCCAGCAGCTTGAGACAAAGTGCTCCCACAGCTGAGACCATGGGGAAATTTCACACTCAAGCCCTAATGACAATGAGCCAGGCAAGTGTGAAACGTTTCGTGAAAAGAGTTTAATTTCAGTTCTGTATACAGGACAGGGAGGAATCCTTTGATATGGAATGATTTAGTATTTAGCTTACAGAGTGCACCCCCAAAAGATACATAGTGTAGAAAATGCACAGTTTTCTATGTAGCAAGCATGATGCTGAAAACAACACACTAATGAAAATAAAATGCAAAGAACTGGGATATATAGTAACAATTCCAATCCTCAGTGTGAAAGGATCTTTTATTTATATATGTGAGCTGTCATTATTAGTTCCCTACTGGGTTGATATTACAAGGAAAGAAAATCACAAGCTCTGACTATCCCATCGACCATGGTGTCATTCATCACAGTGTTATGGGGCACCGATCTAGGGATTAATCATCAGGGTTTGACAACAAAATCCGCCGGCTCAATACATGAGGCTTTAGCAGAGAAAGTGAGGTTACAAGTATGTAATGTCCTTTAGTGTCTTTTCTGCCAGTCGGTTGTATGCATGCCTTGTTGTTGAATATTGTCTTTGGTGGTGGTTGTTGTTTTTAAATGTGAAATGTTGATTGCAAGGACAAGTGGCAGGGATCCCATAGATCTTTGCATCCTTACTTTCTGCTTCCCTTCTCACACTAAGTCTCCCAATCCTCAGCTATCATTCAAATACACTGAAACAAATCAAATATACCGAAACAACATGAAATCAACACACTGAAACTACTCAAATATATCGAAAATGGTGAATTCAAGACACTGAAACAACTCAAATATACCAAAACAAGGTGAAGTCAAGATGAACTTGCCATCTCTAATTTGTGTTTTCATGTTGATTGTAATCATCTGGTAAGCCCTAAAAACCACAGGATGGGTCTGAGGAGGATCGGAGTTTGAAACAGCTTGCTGCCTAAGCAGACCTGAACTCAGATTCTAGTCATCATGAAACAGCCAGGGGATACCTGTAACCCCAGGGGCAGGAAGGGGAACAGAATCACTAAGGTCTGCTGGCTTCCAGTCTGGATGAAAATATGAGAGTTTGGGATCAGGCAAAGACACCTCCTGTCATAGTTAGGGTTCCATTTCTGTGAGGAGACACCATGACCAAGGCAACTCTTAATAAAGGAAACATTTAATTGGGGCTGGCTTACAGTTTCAGAGGTTCAGTACATTATTATCATGGTGGGAAGCATGGCATGTCCAGGTAGACATGGTACTGAAAAGTGTTTTATAACGAAATCCGAAGGCAGCCCAAAAAGAGACTTGCAGCCACAGGCAGGCGGGAAGAGCATCTCTCTTCCTCATTGGGCAGAGCTTGAAAACTAGGAGCCCTCAGAGCATACCTACACAGTGACACACTTTCTCCAACAAGGACACACCTCCTACTATTGGCAATTCCCATGGGCCAAGCGTATTCAAACCACCACAGTTCATTAAAAGAAAATGGCAGAGAGACATAGAGAAAGATACTGCATGGTATCCTCTTGGAGCATGGTGCTGCAAACTCCCCCCCCACACACACACACATAAACCCATGCACATATGCACACATGAGCAGATTTATTTATTCATTATTTATTTACTTTCTTTTAATTTTTTTCCTTAAGAACTTGGTACATACACATAATGTGTTTGAGCAAATCCATCCCCATCTCCTCCCCTCAAATCCCTCCCCTTTCCTCCCTCCTAATTCCATTTGCATTTAATAGAAACTGCTGAGTCTATTTAGTGCTGACTAGGTGTGGGGGTGTGGGTACAAACATCCAGGGGAGCATGGACTGCCGTCAGGGGCCAAATCCATGAAGAAAACGGGCCCTCTGCCCTGTAGTCATTGTTGCCAGTAGTTCCTCGGTTGGGGGAGGCAAGCTTCCAGAGCCTCCACCCGTCTAATCTGGGATTTATCTGTGCAGATTTTGTAGATGGGACCCTCGACACTGTTTGACACATGAACACACAAACAAACACACACACACACACACACACACACACACACACACACACACACCAAAATTTAAAACCAGAGAATGGTTTTTAAAAGGTTACACAACGTCATAAATAAATTTCTTGGTGACGAAATATTTGAATTCCATACCAAATCATAATACTAGCTATATAAAATTAAATTATTCTAATGAATATTTTAAAGTTCAGCGGATCTTATCTGTTAAATAGCACAGACTGAACGAAATCAGTTGGTGCCAAACCTCCCTACGGCGGCACAAGAAAAATTTTAAATCAGTGTTCAAAAGTGTGAATCCACAAGGGTGAGGGGATCATCAGAGTTCGAGGACCTATAGGATAGGATACGGAGGCTCATTAGTCCAGACAGGTGGATCATAAACAAAGAGCCAGGAAAACGGGCCATTCATATCTTGATAACCTTCAAAGGCTAGGGGAAACGCAGGGATAGGTACCCCCTGAAGTGGGAATAAAAAAACTTTAATACATTTAGAGGATACTTAGCATCTAAATATAGTGTGGATTGGAAACTACAGTGTGAAAAGTCATAGTAGTAGTAGTATCCAGTTTTCCCCTTGCTGTGACAAAATTGTGTCATTTAGGGGCTAGAGAGATACATGACTCAGCTACTCAGAACCCTTAGCATCCTCACAACTGACTCTGGCTCTGGGAGGTCTATCTCCCTCTTTTGACCTTTGCAGGTACTGTAGCCACATGACATAACACAAAAAGACCCATGAACAAAAATAAAAGTGAGAACTTAAAATGAGTCATTTAGTTGAGGTTAATGTACCAAGGTTTGTAGAGAGAATCTCTTCTAAGCATCACCTGTCAATAAAATAAATTCTATGACCTATGAGCTGAGCAGGAAATAGAAGGTGGAACACTGGCAGGAAGAGAGGATTCTGGGAAATAGTGTATAAATGGAGACCCAGGGAGGGACGATGCGGCAGATGCTAAAAGAGATGTTGAGGAAGATGCTAAGAAAGAGGATGAAAGCACAGTAAATAACCATGTAGAAGACACAGAATAGTCTGAATGGGTTAAATAAGTTAGTCCGGGAATGAGCCAAAGTGTGGCTTAGGAATTTGATAATAAATAATTAGTTTCAGAGTTGTCATTTTGGGAGCGGTTGCTGGGAAGGAAAAAAGTAATTTTTCCAAAGGTTTATTTTTATAATTATTTTCATGTGATTATGTACGATGCTAATATATGGTATTCATGTGTAGGTTATATGGGAAATTGCAACTATCCTGGAGAATTCTAAAATAAATGTGTTTTTTAATGCAAAGTCGGTAGTGATATTTTCATTCTACTTCCATTTTTCAAGTCTCTGTCTATTCTAAAATATATGTGTTTATTTTATCTACAGTAGAAAATGTCCTTGTGATGTAATGAAACATTAGTCAGCCCTACTAATATGCTTTCTTAGTCTGTTAACCTCAGGCACTGAGAGCTGTGATCACTTAAGATGGGGCCCAAAGCACTTTTGGGATCGCGAAATAATGAGCATGGGCTTGTGGTCACATTCATCCCCCAAAGTGACCAAACACACACACACACACACACACACACACACACACACACAGACACACAGACACACAGTGGACATCACTGAATAACTATACCTCAGCTAGGCTACGGCTTTGAGATCCTGGAGGAGGTGGCACTGGGTTTATATGGCCTTATACTTAGGCACAAGCATGCAGCCACACTCACAACTCTCCCTCTGGTCCCCCTCTTCCTTCACAGCAAGTTCCAACACAATTTGTTATTTCTGATTTTATCCATCCAGTCTGGGCATCCCTCTTCCATAACTTAACTTTTTTGGACAGTGTGTGTGTGTGTGTGTGTGTGTGTGTGTGTGTGTGTGTAATCGAGACTCTCTGTGTGTGTGCCAGAGAGAGAGAGAGAGAGAGAGAGAGAGAGAGAATTAATTAGTCACCCAGTTAACACATGTTCATGCATACACATGTGGAAGCCCAAGGTACATTCAGGAAATATCCTTAATGTCTTGTCTGTCTTGTTAACTATGGGAGCAACTCTCACTCTCAGGCAAAGTTCCTTTTGTTATGGGTCATCTTTCCAGACAGCTTGCTCTGGGCATCCTGCCTCTGCCTTCCAAGGTTTCGGAATTATAGGATGGTCTCAACATCCACGGGGCATCTATGTAAGTTTCTGGGGAGCGAGTGCTTAACTGTTAGACTCTCTCCCTAGCCCCTTCCAGACCTTTCTGACAAAAATCCCCTTTAACATTCTTTTTGAGATTTATCGAGTATGCTTGACAAATGGAGACTGTATACATTTGAAGTATGAGGTGTAGTGTTCTGATCACATTATACATTGAACAAATATTTTAAGATCAAGCTCATTCTCTCTCTCTCTCTCTCTCTCTCTCTCTCTCTCTCTCTCTCTCTCTTATCCACTGTCTTAACATACTCCACATATGTCGCACCCACCTCGTCCAGTAAGTCCTCTGGTAAGCTGAGGTACTTAGCCAATTAACATATCCTTAGAAGTTTAAAATTAGTTTCAAATATTCTTTTCTGGAGTAGTGTAACAGCTACTCCCCAAATATTAAAGCTCATTCTGAGAGCAAAGATTTGTAGTAAAAAATTCCATATACACTGAAAGATTTAAGTTCTAACTTCTTACATTGAATAAGCAACAAAATTACATTATATAAGGCTGTTAGCCATTCTTTTGTAAAATTTTTAATGATATCACTTTATGGGCTCTCCAAAATTATAAGCAAGCTCACGAAATGAAAACTCAAAATCAATCCTCTAAATCTATCTTTAAATGGCAGTTGGAGTAAACAAACTGGCTGTAGTGCTCTCACAAGTTCTAAAACCTCATCAATCCTTTGTAAATCCTGTAACAATCTCTACCTTTTTGATTTTTTTTTCAATTATAAATAAGTTTGAGTTAGTCAATGTAACACCTGCAATCCTTAATCACAATCTTTAAGTTCTCCTTGTACCACCAGATGCACAACCACAACGTCACCTGAGTTCTGAGTAGTGACTAGGCAGCTGTTCTTGGGGCAGTGGAATTAGCATCAAAATACAGATAACTCCAGGGCAAACCACAACTTTGGAAAGCAAAACTCAACTTCTAACAAACTAGCCTCTAAAATCTAGTCTCCAAAACACCGAGTCTATCCTTCATGCTACAAAGTTTGACTGCCAATTCCTACATATGAACGCATGATTGTGCGGTCTCCGGTCTCCAATACCCCAACACAGAGACATTGCCTTAAAATCTTTTAGAAGCCTGGTTTCTACGATAAGATTTCCATAAAAATATCATCCCAATTTAGGCCAGTTTCCCTAGATTGGCTCATGCCACATGTAGTCTAGAATGACTCAATCCAAATTTACCAGTTTTATGTCAACTTTCTGTTACCGATGTTACATTTTTTAAACCATATCCAATAACTTAAAAGCCAATAGTCCATAACCAAGGCATGTAGAGAATATTTATTCATTTAAAACCAATTAGAAACAAAATTGAAGTGGCTACACATATCTTAGCTACAGGTGCAAGGCTCCAAGGGCCGATTGAAACTGCTTTTTAAGAGAAGCACCTTGTCACCTGCTAAATCTCCTTGAGACCAGGAATCCAAGTAGGCACACTCTATAAAATTTTCAAGACAAAAGTTTATCTTTTTGTTTGATTCTTCTGAATAAAATCCAGGTGGTCTACCTCTATCAAATCTGATCAGTATGACTCTGTGAGGTTTCCAGAGCTTAATCACACCTTTTAAAAGCACAAAGACAAAATCTTTCTCCCAAAATACTGTGTTCCTTTTATCTCCTTTTCTTTTCTTTTTTTTCTTTCGAGACATTTTCTCCCTCCTACATACTTCCTTGTAGCTCTGCAAGGACCCTCTGACCTGTCCTAAGGGCTTTCTCACTTTGTTTATCCTCCAAGCAGGCAGGGACTATTCGCCAAAGAGGTTTTAGTCTGGGCTTAAGCTTGCGGTCTGTGGCTTCTCTATCCCACACAAAGAAGAAAAGAAACAAAATTACAAGTCCTACCCACAAAGGATCAATTGGAAACAACATTGCCTAGTTCCCAAACCTTTCGCCCCTATACCAAGGCTTTCAACTTCACTAACCTCTCGGCCTCTATACCAAGGCTTTCAACTTCACTAACCTCTTGGCCTCTATACCAAGGCTTTCAAATTCTCTAACCTCTCAGCCTCTCTACCAAGGCTTTCAACTTCTCTGCTTACCTTCAGAGAACTTTATTCATCATCTCTGCTTACCTCCAGAGAACCTTACATTCCCTTATCCGTGAATTTTTCGACGTCGCCATCCTGAAGCTGAAGACTTCTGGATCCACGAGAATATTCTCAGTTCTCTGTACGGGCCACCAGTTGTGGCGCCCACCTCGTCCAGTAAGGAAGACTCAACACCGTCAGATCCTTGTCAACAGCCTTTATTGCAGGACACCTTCATTGCTGATACGGGGAACCCAAGCAGCAAGAGCACTCTCCTCATATAGACAGTAGGCTGAGGCTATGCTAATTGTCCTTCAGGGATTGGCGGAGCATGAATCAACTCATTAGCATGGTATTGCTCCCTCATTAGCATTTTACCTGGCAACTGATGCCAGATGCAAAGCCTGCCCATGCACAGTACCCTTGCTTACCACAGGAGGGCTCCCTACACACATACACAAAACCACAGTGACAATCAGTTTACTGTTCCCAGACCCTGATGTGTTGTTCATCCTTTAACCGAGTGATGATGTACATTCAGTCCAATCTATTACTCAAAAGTAAAAATGAGCACCCCAGTCAACCGGTTAAAACCCTCAAATGGCTCCATGTCACTGAGGGTAAGTTGGAAAGCCCCTCTGTTGAAGTCCCTCTGTTGATAGACAGATGCTGTTCCAGAAAAACCAAAAGCTATGACACACCATCCCGAGCCTGGGAAATCATAAGTTTATCTTCTTGTGTTTGTAAACTGCACAGAAAATGGGGTTTACAAGACAAGGATAATGTAAAATTTTGTGTCGCTAGAATACTCAGTCACATAGGCTATAGAGCGACTAAACTCATGGTTCGACAGGGGTGTGGTTGGGGGATTCATGTGTGTATATGAGTTGAGTGCCTGTTCCCAAGTGCAAGGGCACATATGTGTGTAAATACGTGCAGAGATGAGTATAATGTGCATTCTCTTCATCACTACTCTCCGTCTATCAGTGAACCACAGCCACCATTTTGACTAGTTTGGCTGCCCAGGATGCTCATGGCAATCCACCTGCCTCCACCCCACAATGTTGCAGACATGATTAGCCATCCCTGGAGTTTTACAAATGTGCAGAGAGAATTTGAACTTTTGGGGCTTGCAGAGCAAAGGCTCTTGCCCACTGAGCTGTCTTCCCAGTCTCCATCAGGATATGGTCTATCGCAACCTTCATGCCCTGCCTTCTGCTGTGTGGGTTTCTCAGTGTTTGAAGGGATATTCTCTCACAGATATGGTTCCACCTCCACATGCCTCTGTGCTTACACCCAGAGCAGAGTGTCTCTTTTATCAGGAGAACTAATTCAGAGGTGGACATGTTTTGAATGCAGCCTCTGAGGTACAGAGAGAACTGGCTGCATCTTTAAGACTTGGGCTTTCTTAACACTGTGAACTGAAAGCTGGTATCCCTCCCTGGAGGATGGAAAAAGGAGAGAAGGATGAGGGAAAGAGAAGGAGGCAAAGATGTAGGGGAGGGGTTGAAGTCTCATTAAAATTCCAAATTAGCATCAAACCTGAAGAGTAGAAATTGACAGTGTTACTGTTGTCACCACACACACACACACACACACACACACACACACACACACCTGTCTACTGTGCCTCAGGCGTCATTCCCCCACTAAATAAAGTGCTCTATTAGGCTTATCTGTCCCTCTCACGAGTAGCCTGTAATTAAATAACTGCCTTTTAAAATCCTGCTAGTCTGAAAGAAAGCCATTTGAGTATTTACTTTAGCTGATGAATTACACGGGCCAGTGGTCCTTGATAAATAGGCCTGTTCTAAAGCGATGCATGAGAAAAAGAAAACTATTCTAAAACAATTGATGGGGGTTTAGATTCCACATCTTGGGCCTCATTCAGTAGACTCTGTCCCCAGCAGGGAGCAGAGCCCACCTAGGAACAGCTGCAAGACTGGTCTTCCAGCGGGTATAAGATCCAGGAGTGCCACTTCAAGGACTCTGTAACACCTCGCTTTTACCAGAACAAATTCTGTTGCTGCCCATGCTGAGCCACTGAAGCCCAAAGAGTGAGGACAAAACAGCTCCATTTGACAACCATCTCTCCTAAGGAAGTTCCCCATCAGGGCCAGAGGTTTTTCACTGCTGCTTCAGGGCCTGATCATGGCTGTAATGATAGTCAGTGGTGCTGACCTTTTCCTCATAAAGTTCTTTCTAAAGAGTAATTTGTCTCTCTTCCTTCACATGGAATCCACCATGGCATTTACATAACAGATATCAGCATATCTTCTTAAAGAGAACACAATTCAATCCATTTCTACCCTCTGGCATACAAAACACTTCTAATTTTCACAGTCAAGTACTTCAGAGTGCTTACTCACTCCTGAATGAAAAATCTAATCTAATCAGTTCCTGATAGGACTCGGGTATGATTCACCATGGGGCACATCTCTGCACCGTTTATGAGTCTACAGAATCAAGAAAGCAAGATGCATGCTGCAGCTAGCATAAACTGCTTAACTATAACCTCTGATCAACTCAGCATCACTTGAAGAGAGAGAAAGACAGACAGACATACAGACAGACAGACACATACGTGAGGGGGGACTTAACAAATGTCTTATTGTGTTATTGTGTTGGTCGGTGGACCGTCCTATGAGGAATTGCCTTGATTGTTGACTGACTTAAGAGGGCCAAGCCCACTTCGGCAGCACCATTCCCTAGGCAGGTCTTTCTGAGATGTATAAGAAATCTAGATGAGCTGGAGCAAGCCAACAAGCAGAGTCCATTGGTGGCATCAGACTCAAGACCTCGTTGTAGTTCCTACTCTGACTCCCCTCCATGACCTAAAAGTTGAAGTCAAAACATTTTTCTCCCATACACTACTTTCCATCCAAGCATTTTATCACAGCCACAGAAAGGAAACTAGAACAGACGCCATGGGACAGCAGGAAGCACTGATGCCTCATAGATTCTTAGGAGTCTGTGCTTGCAGCTTCTGGCTCTTCTATCATTGTAAGCCACAGTGTTCTGGGCAGGGTCAAGAGAAGGATGGACAGTCTGCATTACCTAGGAGATGACATAGTCTCTTCTTTCCTTATTCCATGTACAAGAAAGAGTGCTAATGACCCAGGGGATATAACGTTGTTTACCAGTTGGAACAGAATGAGGGGAGGAACTTAACGCTTCCCACAGGGCTAACAAGAGCACCAGAGGCAGAGGTGAAGCTTGACTCTGTAGTACATTTCCTGTGTTGGCTCCCTTCCCCCACCTAGTAACCAAACAGAAGGTTCTAAGTCAAGAAAGAAAGAAGAGAGACACAAGATGAAAGAAACCCCAGTATCTCAATAATGCCCCTGCCTCAGCTGCACTGCCCAGAGGTTTGTGTGTCTGTGGACATGTTTATGAGGAACTGCTTTGATTGTTCTCTGACTTAGGAAGGTCAAGCCCATTGTGGACGGTACCATTCCCTAGGCAGGTGGGTTCTGAGCTGTATAGATAGACCCAGTCTTGGAGCTTGTCTGCTGCTCATGTGGTTTTTTTTCGGTTTTTGATTTTCTAACTGACAGAGAGGGCTACAGTATTACCTACAGCAAAGCATTGAGCCTGCTGCACAAAACTCAGCATCTTACTGTAAAAGAACTCAAAGAAAATTCCAGATCTCATTAAACAGATAGAGGCCATCTTCCCCCCTTCTCCAATTTCTAGTCATTAATAAATTTTTAAGCTCCTGTTATCCCACCTTAAGCACAACACACTCTGATCTTCATAAGACTGCTGACATTCAAGCAGTGCAAGCCACCAAACAGAGGACAGAGGTAACAAATCCAAACATCCACTGCAGCTCCCAACTCAAATGCTTACAGAAGCCTTGTCAACCTTCAGTCAAAACAGGTATCAAGTTTCTCTCATTACCTACCTTTTAATTGTCAAAACATTTGCACATCTAAGTTCTTTCTGTTAAAGGGGTGTGGGGACTTCTTTCTACTTTACGAGTCATTTACCAGCAGATACCCGCTGTGCCCACTTGGGACTCTCTGGGTGCAGGTCTGTGTCTTGTGGCAATAGGCAGGGAGGTTCCAACCAGCAACTCTGAGGAGCAGCACTAGGACACTTCAATGAAACCAGGGCAGGAGAGAAGAGAGGAAAGTTGTCCTTCTCTGGCTCAAAGACAAGAGGTCAGAGACCTGAGTACCTGCTTCTAACTGAGTACAGAGCCACTCCAACCATGAGTGTATGAACTCTGCTGAGGTCTCCAGTCTATGATCATATTCACTTTTGGTCCATCATTTCCTACCAGAAGGAGAAGACACCCAGCTCCATCTAAAATGACACTGAGAAACAGGCCGGTAGCGGCGTGGAAGACAAGACTAAGTAGCATCAACACAACATACACTTACATGCATACAGACATGCATGACACATATATCTGCATGCATATGCACACCAAGAACATGTGCACATATGCATGCATGCATGCACACATTAGCATACATACATGGAATGCACTGATAATTTTATAAATACACATATAGATATTAGCGTGTGTGCACTTAGTTTCATACATGTGATATCTTTATACTGTATATATACAATATATTATAAATATAATACATACATACACACACACATATATATATAACACATAAACATACTTACATATATATATATATATATATATATATATATATATATATATGCGTGTGTGTGTGTGTGTGTGTGTAAGTATTCCTAGTTTCGTGGTATCTGTTTTCTATATTCACTCTAGAAAGATTCAGCCATTTGGTACCCATTCCTAAAGCTTTTTCTTTTAAAATGCATGACTGCAAATAAGTAGGTCACTAGGTCAGTGAAGTGTCTGCCTCACATATTAGTCTGCCTCTCTACAGCTGTGATAAAACACTCTAGCCGAAAACAACTTGTAGAAGGAAAACATTTCTTTGGCTTGCACCTTGGCTTACCAGCTTTTCTTGGCAGTCAGACAGGAACTTGAGGAGAGAATTACAAAGGAATACTGCTCACAGCCTTACTCAGTGTTCTCATGAAGCCCATACACCCTGGCCTAGGTATGATGACACCCACAGTGGGCTGGGCCCAGCTTTATCAACTGTTAGTCGAGACAATCTCTCACACCTTAGGACACAAGACAATCTGATGGAGGCAGCTCTTCAGTTGAGGTTCTCTCTTCCCAGGTGACTCTATGTCAAGTCTCTTCTAAGTTATGTCAAGATGTCAGTGAAAACTAACCAGGATACCTCATAAGCATGAAGACCTGGGTTTGATTCCCAGTACCCACATCAAAATGTGAGTGGAAAAAGTTTCTAATGCCAGTTGGGGAACAAGGACAGGATCCCCAATATCTACTGACCACCACAGCTGGCATGATTGGTAAGCTCCTGGCCAATTAGAGACCCTGTCTCAAAAACACAGATCATGATTAAGGATGAGGTCTAGGTTGTTCTCTGACTCTATCTGAATGTGGAGACATATACACACTACTGCACACACATGCATCTACACACATCCATGCACACACCTTAGTTAAATAGATGATAGAAATTAGATGAACAAATGGTAGAAAGGTAGTAAATAGGTAAATTATAGATAGAGAGATAGACAAATGATAGATAATAGACAGATAGGTACATAGATAGATAGATAGATAGATAGATAGATAGATAGATAGATAGAGAGTAGATGGAATGATGGATGGATGGATGGATAAATAGGTGATAGATGATAGACACCTTATAGATTAGATAGATAAGATAGACAGCTAGGCAGACAGACAGATAAGATAAATAAACAGCATTGTATTTGAATGCAACTACTGCAGACCAGATTGGAGCACCCCCTCCTTCTCTTTCAGAACATAACCTGTGTTACAGGGGAACTCACAACTTCCCCACAGGAAGCAAGCATCCTATTCCAGCAGAGAGGTGGAAACATGTTTATGTTTTCCCTGTGCCTTCCTGGGTCAACACTGTGTATCACAAGATGAAAAACATGCCACCGCAATTAAGTGTTATTTGGTTGTGGCAGAAAATAAAAGAACGGCACCTCAGTTAGCAATGTAGGCAGCTCCGACCAACGACTACATTTGACCCGAGCTTTGCTGAGCCCTGAAGTAAGAACTGTGGATCCCAGGAGGCCCGAGCTCTCACGCAAGGCTCCTGGAGAGTGAAAATGTCCTCTCCCTACAGGAGTGATAGTTCTCCTTTAACTTTAAGCAACTTCTGTACTGGCTGTGTCCTCCCTGCAGCCCGTGAGGTCATTGTAGTGCTGTAGGTTCCTGAAGTATTGGATCTGGGTGGTAAACCAGTGTAGATGTGGATTGTAGGATGGCTTCCTGCCTGGTGGTATCTGGACCAGCACAGAGGTGCAGGGATGAGGGGTGAGGATGATGAACATCCTTCCTCCCCTGGGTCCTCTAGAACCTGTGCCCAATACCCAGCATTAGCTTTGCTCCTCTAGCTACCTAGTTCTGGTTATGGTAACATACAGTGACTTCGGCTACTTTTTAACCTACATGAATGTCTAGCAGCTTATGTTACATGACCTAACCTGGGTACACCTGAACAATGTGTGTTCCCCTCATTTAGGCCTCCAACTACAAACGATTCCAGCCAGGTCTACCTTATCATGGCTATTCAGGAGCACACGAGTGGCTCAGACAACTATCAGTGGAAAACCCAAACCAGCTTGGGTGACACAAAAAATAGCTATATACTGTAGCTTTCACTCCAACTAGCAGGCAACTCCACCCAAGAAGCCCCCTTCATCACGGCTGGCCCTGACAATTTTTCTAATCTTATTGCTCTTCAGGACAGGACCTGAGCATCTTCACATTTGAGAATCCTAAGCCTTATAGGTTTCTTAAGCTTCCTGAATCTTCTGACCTTCCTTTTTCCCTCCAGAAAGGAATGCTTCAATTCCATTGGATTCCCAGCACAACCCATGAATAAATAAATATCCAGAAGTCCTGAAACAACATTCATTCAGGCAATGTAACTAAAGCCAGAGCAAAGAACATTCTTGCTGAGTGTTGTCCTTTGAATACCAAATGTCTCCCAAGGTCCAGTGCTAAGTGAGGGAGTGCTGTAGAGAATGGCTGTTGTTTCCCCAGCAGCACATCCTAAGACCTAAGGTGTGCACTGTGAAACAGCCAGGATCCCTGCCCAACTCCCCGGCCTCAAAGAAGAAGATACAAGAAAGGCAGAGAGGAAAATAGCTAAACTTGCAACAACCTCTCCCGCCATTTACAAAGTTGTGATTTACTTGAACAGAAGAAACTACATCTCCCAGCTCCACCCCTTTCCAGAGGTTACTTTAGCATTAGCTCAAAATTTCAAACCACAAGCAAAGGGGGCCCAGAGTGATGCTATCGACAACTGTATTGAGCAAACAAAACTGTTTAATGAAGATGCACTGGAAACACAAGTGAGCGAGGAGCAGGCTGGGCTCAGTTCTACCCCTCAGGCTGTTGCCCCCTCCCTTCTCCACAGAGTGGACCTGCCTTTGCAGGCAGAAATCCACAAGTTTTGCCCCTCTAAGCAGCTTTGACAAGCTCCCAGTGGAGTTTAGAAGAACTTCCTACACCTCAGTCATGTCTCCTCTATGCTGACATGAATGAGACATGAAGCTTTGGGGAAGTGGAGAGAAGAGAGGCTCGCCTGGCAGAGAACAGTACTCACAGCTCTGCAAATAAAGGCCCATCCTGAATTCTCAGATGGTAACAAACAGAAGGGGAGGAAGGAGACCCACAATGAGCAGTCCTGGGGCTGAGTGGATTTACCTTGTGTCTAGCACGAACACAGAAATAGTCCCATACATTCAGTGCCACTGTCCCAGGATAAGCTACAGCAGTGGCTCCAACAGCAGACATCCCACTAAGAGTTGGCTGCCCATCCTATCAAGAATAGAACTTGCTTAAGCACAGGGTCCAGACTTCAAATGGGCCCTGGGATATACAACCACTCAACCGACAGAGCTTAGAGCTATGACAGGATCTACAGGGGTTTTCTCAGAGCAAGCATCTCCCCTTCTGTGTGGCCATTTCATCCCTACTGGGATTGGGCCAAGTTGAGAGCAGCAAGGGATTCATTGTGAGTGCCATAAAGTGGCTACAACACATGCCCATACTTGGGGGATATCATAACAGATGCTCATTCTCTCAGCATTCTGGAAGGTGAGTGTCTAGAGCCTAAGTGTCAGTAGGGCTGTGCGTGCACATGCAAGTGCGCGCACACACACACACACACACACACACACACACACACACACACACAGAGATAGAGAGAGAGGGGGGGGGAGAGAGAGAGAGAGAGAGCTCCCTGCCCCTCTCCTTGTTTCTGCAGGATGCCACCACCATTTGCTTGTGGATACATCGTCCATCCCTGCCTCTTTTGTCACATAGTGACCTCCTCTGCTTATCATTCTTCTCATGGTCTCAGAAGTCAACAGCAATGGAACAGGAGCCAACTCCAGTCCATAGGGGATCAGCTTCACTTGGCTACAATGGGTAAGGCCCTGCCTTCCAATCAATGACATACACAGACATTTGCATGTAAAGATGTCAACTCATCATTCTGAAAGGAGACAACAGAATCTTCACCAACTCTTCACCCAGCTCAAAGCCAAACGATACCCTTGGCTCTCAAGACTGCTTCTAGTTAGTTGAACTGCTATTAATTGTGCTATTCAGTTCCCTTACTATTGTAACAAAGTACCTGACAGAAGAAAAAAGAGGCTGCCACTGTACACTGAGCTCCCACGATATAGAGAAGCAGGCTGGAGTCAGGGACAGGCAGGGCATGAACATCTCAGTCTGCCTCTGTGGCTCTATGGCTGCCAACTTGTCCCTGTGTCCAAGATGTTTCACAATCCCTTCTCAAAATGGTACCAGCAACTGAAGTCCAACTGTTTAAACATGTGTGCCCCTTAAACAAGTATTTCTAGGAAGAAGCTGTCTGCGAAAGCTGACTGGCTGGTTAGAGCTGCAGTGGTGAGGAAATGTTGGGATGTCGCTGATCCAGAGGCTACTTACCTTTCTTTGCCTACCTCTTTGTCAAAACTAATCTATGTCATTGATTTAAAAAAAAAATTGTTGGATCTGGGTGGCTCCAAAGCCCAAGAACATGAAGTTCTGTATCTCCCTGAAGTATGACATTGGCATGTGTGCACAGCCCCTCCCATCCTCTGCAATATCATAATGTTAAGTGTGTGCAGCTCCAGTGTGCAGCCTGTAAGTGCTGGCATGTGTGAGTTCTTGAGCTACACACTCAATAGAATCAGGCTTGTGATTTCTGTACTTTTTTTTGTGGCTCAGTTTTCTGGCCTAGATGTATGGGCAAGTAATTCTGGGAAGGAAGATTGCTGGGTGCAGCCAAAGGCATGAAGGTATGTGATTTAATTACAGAGCTGAAGGAATCTGGCTCCTTTCTTCCTGTACCACATGAGTGACGAAGTCACTCTGCACAGGCAATTGTAAAAAAAAAAAAATCACAGAGAAAAGGCACAGGATCCTTGTTTTACCTAGACTAGATCATGAGCCCCGATGAGATATAAATATCCATATGTACAGAGGAATCATTGCTTTTTGTTGCAGAGATGCCTGTTCTTTTTAAGAACCAAGGGCAAATCAGGCAGATCTGGGTGTTTGGTGTGAGAATACGTCTCTTCCTGTGGAGTCCCCTCATGACCACTAAGGTGGCCACATGAACCCAAGTTCATCACCATTCTGCTCAGCCCCATAACAGATGAAGTAGAACACATGATTTGGGGAGATGAGATGGGCAGATTTTAGACCATCTCCTATGCACGGCAGAGAGCAGCGTTGAAAGGACTGGAGAAGAAGTTGGCTGACCCCAGGACTTTTCTCCCAGAACCAGCTTACAAACTGCCCCACAATGTTCCAGTTATGGGTGTTTCCTTCAATAACAGAGAGTTTAAAATAGCATCCTTGCCTCCCACTCCCTCCCCCAAGTGATGGGCGGCAGTCCCACGGGCCACCAGACTTCCTGTAGGAGAAGCCTCTCTGCTACCTTCAGAGCAGCTCTCCAAGAAAACAAATAGCATGTGTTCATTATTCAAATGAGGCTTAATTAATGCAGAACTCACGCCCAAACTTTCCAAGACACCCATGGTAATGAGCTCCCAGCTCTCTTCCCCTCCAGTTTGTGATGTCAAGCTGAAGAGCTGCATGTGACAGAAGCTGGGAAGCTGAGGCCTGGACAGCAGTTTGACTCCAAAGTCTCACAGCTTTCAGAAGTATCTCAGCCCCGAAGTCTGTGTTCAGCCATCCTTTCAGGGATAAAGGTGGTGTGGTTGGTGACGTACTCCTCAGAGAGCCTCTAAGGTTATAAAAGAGGCTCAACTCAAGAGACTTTGAGGCTGTCTCTAACTTACACACCTGAACTAGCCTTGGCCCTAATTCCAGCCAAAACATTTCATAAATAGTACAGCAAAAGGCACTGAGTCACAGTGACTTTTATTCATAGACTCACGTCCTTGCTCAACCTATGAGAACACACCTCCAGAGGTGGTGGAGGAAGCAGCATTGTGCCTGTGGTTCGAACAAGACAGGATAGAGGAACTGGAGAGTTAAGGGTGACACGAAAATGGAGAGAAGCTATCTTCTGGGGTCTAGCCTTTGTCTCCTGATGACTGAGCATCAGAAACATCAACGCAACTGACCCAGCCAAGGCTGCCTGCAGAGATAGTGCACGTTTTCCTAAAAATTTCTCAGTCGAGGCTGAGAAACACCTGGGCCTGAAGAAATAGCCCATCAGTTAAGAGCATGTTCCAAACTTGCATGGAACCCAAATTCTGTTCTTAGGATCCACTTAAGCAGCTCACAGCTGCTTGTAAATCAGCTCCCAGGAACCTGAGGTCCTCTTCTGGCCTCCAAAGGAATCTACAAACAATAAGCATGTGCGTGCATGCGTGTACACAAACACACACAATTGAAACTGTCCTTACTGAGGGTCAGGAAGTATATGGCCTCTGGTTTCAAGTTATTAATAATCCACTCTTACCCCTAGACCCAAATGATGTAACTCATAAAACCATCTTGGAACTTTTTCTACAAAAAGAAAATCACCTAAGATAAACAAGTGACGGGCTAGAGAGATGGGTCAGTCCTAAAGAGCAATGGCTGCTCTTGCAGAGGACCCAAGTTACATTCCCAGCACCCACATGGCAGCTCACAACCATCCATAAGTCCAGTTTGAATGGATCAGACACCCTCTTCTGATCTCTAAGGTACCATATGCATACAGCACATGCACATAGGTGCAGCTACATATAAAATAACAAAATATATCTAAAAAAATTAAATAAAAACAAGTATATTCAATCACTGTATTTTACCTAATTTTTCAACTTCACTTTATCCTTCAACTTTGCTGTAAATTGTATCTTTTGTACAATGGTGCCTGAAAAGCCACAGAATTGTGTATAAAGCTCTCTCTAAATGCCCATGTTCAAATAAGAAACAGTGACAGTCACCTTCTCTGTGTAATAAACTCACTGATTTTCCCCCAGTGGTGTAGTAGGGGATCCAGCTTTACCTGAATGGAGGTCCTTGAGTGGGACAGGAACTGCTCAAGCTCTGACTGAAGTATCCAGTGTCCCTACCACTGCTGACAAAGGACAGAGTCCTCACCACGGGTCCCATAGACTCCAGATGCTGGTGCAATAATCGAGCCTCTTGATTTCCCTCTCTGTGAGGTAAAGGTATCCATTCACCTGGAATTCATCCAGAACCTTCAAGAGTCAGAAACATCCTGCAGAACAAAGCAACCTCTCTGGCCCTCTCCAAGGTCCTGAGAACATCCCCGAAGTCCAGTTCAATGAGAAGATTAGGGCACCCTGCCATTGCCATAACCTCCCTGGGAACAGAGAGGGTGGGCAGAGGAGGCAAACACTCTCTTTTTCCCATTCCTCATGGTTCCCATTCCTTACATATTAAACATGCAACTTGCAGATTCATCAGACAAAACACCAGGGGCTTGGAGATGGCTCATTACCTTAGGGATTCATGGATCAGAATTTAAATTCTCAGCCCTGGGCACTCTGTCTGGAGCCACAGTCATACCGATGTGGGCTCTGCCAACAGGAAGACATCTGGCTGCCCTGTACAGGGCAATACTGCAGCCCCATCCCCTTTCAGTCTTACATTCACTCACTAATCAATAATCATGGGGCTCACTGCAGAGGCCACTGCCTTGAAGAAGAGCATGAGAACATCGGGTTTGTGCTAATTCAGCCTGATCACACGATGTTTCTGTGATGTCGGAGCCACGGTCTCCAGGATACCACCTGGACCCAATCTCTCTCTGATTTAACACCTTAATTGGAAAGGACATAACGGGAGGATCCTGGAGAAAGTACAGGGTAGACCAAGTCCTGACAAGTCCCCAGTAGGGAAGTGGACCCACAGTCACAAACCCTTTTTCAACCCTCCATCCACTTAAGCTTGTGATTCATGAATGATATTAATAGAAACCAACCAGGCATGGCCATGCCTACGGTGTTATGTCCAACAACAGATGTCTCCTACACTGGTTGTACTAGAATAACCATAACCCAAGAATGCAGCCCACTCATCAGTGCCAGATCACCTTCACTAACAAGGCTTGTGGTGGTGATGGAAAAGGCAGCTGGAACCTAGGCTGTGCCTAAGCTGGTCCTGACTGTAATTTATCTGCTTCTTTCAGAGGGGAAACTGAGGTATGTGACTAGATTCAGATGTGGATCTCTCACTTCTGATATTGATGCCTTTGTTAGTTAATGCCTGAGATGGCCCTGAGGCCCTGGAGAATCTGGCTTGGGACAGGAGAGATGCTTTTCATCCTAATTCACCATGGTTCCCCCAAGTTATGACAACATGGTTTGCCTGTTCACTTGATGCTGTCCTGGCCAGTGTGCTGGCTAACAGAAGAGCAGCCCCTCTTCCTCTGCATCCAGCAAAGTCTATGCTCAACCCACTTCCTCCCCCAGACCTCCTTCTCCCATTTCCTATGAGCACAATGAATCTTTAAAGAATTTTAGGGCCCCCATAATGAGGAAAACCATGTGGTATTTTTCCATTTTGCTTGGGATGGGTCCTCCCAATGTAAGCACTTCTCTATTGAAAAGATCAGATACCAAACAGACGCACACAGCCATATCTCTACCCAGAATCTTAGGAAAATACTCAATTTTCAGAGAATCTTGAAATTCAGCTATGCACCCTGTTTCCTGCTATTACCCAACACATGAACACACACACACATACACACACACACACACACACACACACACACACACACACACACCGAGTCATCACATACAAAACATCCATCCAAAGATAGAGCACACAGCTTAGGCTCACAGCCTCTTGGTGAATGCCAGTCAGCCTGAGCATTTGGACACCGTGCCCATAGGACTCAGAGGCAACACATTAGAGGACACCTGCAGACCATACTTACTGTGGCACCATTCTCGGTAGCCAAGGTGTGGAATCAGCCTGAGCATCCATCAATAGACCATTGCATAAGTCCTGGTACACATACACAACGGAATTTTATCCAGCCACAAAAGGGATGGAATTAAGTGTTTGGTAGGAAAACTGGAGACCACCTCATTAAGCAAAATCAACCAGACACTGAGAATGGAAAACTGTAATTTTTGTCTCGTTTGTGAGTCCTGTAATTCTTTACAGAATCTTTATGGGTTCTTAACAGATCAAAAAAACAACAAAAAAACAAAGAAACAAACAAACAAAACAAAAACAAACAAAAAGACAAAAAAAACAAAAAACAAAAACAAAACCCAACTATGTCCATATGTCACGAAGGCAACGAAGGCCTGGAGAAGGAAGGAGACTAGGCAGGGGGTGAGGGGTGAGCAGGAAGGTTGGATAGGGTAAAGCACATGACATGGTTAAAGGAAGTTGTCTTGATGCCACCAAGCACTGTGGATAATGAATAGTCACTGATATAATAAAAATGAAGTAGGAAAAGAAAAAGAAAAGGTTATAATTTCAGCGTCAGAGACACTGATGAGGCTGAGGACCGCCACCTACATTCTAAATGCATCAAGAGCCATGGGCCCCTGGCCTGAGATGGCTTAGGTATCATTCCTTTGGAATTCCAAAACACTCGCTCAGTCAAATATGAGCATTCGACATACACTACAGAAGACAGGGAGATGGCTCCACAACTAAAGTACTTTCCATCGAAGCACAGAGACCTAGGTACAACTCTCCTCCCCTAGAAACCCACATAAATGGGGGGAGGGGTCAAAGGGGGTGGGTGTGGATGTTGCTTATAATTAAAGCCTGGGAAGGCAGAGTTAGGGAATCCAGAGAGGAAAGTGGCAAGCAGAACTGGTCTTATTAATGAATCTGATTTTGACTGCAAGACATTGCCTCGGAGAATCTGATAGGAAAGCAATGAAAATCTATGACATCATATCACACATACACATATGTCTGCACAATACACATTCAAACACAGGAGTACACATACATATCTCTTACACACACAAATAAAGAAGAAAGAGAGAGAGAGAGAGAGAGAGAGAGAGAGAGAGAGAGAGAGAGAGAGAGAGAGAGAAAGACAGAAAGGAAGAAAGAAAGAAATGGATAGATAAAATATGAAAGTAGAAACTGCAATTAGGCTCCATTTATCCGTTTTTGATGTAAAAAGAAAGGGGTTGGTCTAAATACCCTGTTTTGTTCTTTAAGTAGCGCTGAAGACCAAATCCAAGACCTTGTGCAGATAAACGCTCTTCCTGTAGCCCTATTAGGCGCTCACTGACCTACCAAAGGGCCGGTGGCCCTCTCAAATTGGAGGGATACCGCTGTGCCCAGGTCAGAGGTGGATGCAGGTCTCACAAGTGAGAACTCACGGAGATATCGTCCCTCTGACTGGCGCTAGAGGGCGCATGTGGCCTGGACAGCCTCCGTGTGTTCTTCAATCTCTGATAGTCCAGGCTGGGCTCTCCAAACCCCCACTCCCAACCCACACTAAACCTGGAAGGTGGGTACTCAGCCTGAAACAGCCTTGCAATTGTCAAGATGGAGGGACACTGTCTGCTCCTTCTACTGCCACCCAAGAGCTGGTGGAAAGGAATGGAGGAAGGTTTTCCTTGTGCACCCTAGAAGAGACCTCAACTCGTACAGAAGTTTTTCTCCCTGCACAGTGGAAGTCAAGTCTTAGATATCTTGATGGTCACTTTTGCTTTGGGATCAATGGTTGGGGGTGCAGATTTGCAGCAGTGTTGAACAACACTGAGACCAATAAAATCTCCAATGTCAACTCCTGTCAACTAATCAGGAAGCTGATTGAAGATGCCCTGATCATCTGGAAGCCTGTAACTGTCCAGTGTCAGGCTCACTGCCAGAAAAACACCTTGAAGGGCAGGCATATGTTCATAGGGAAAAGAAAGGGTACTGCCAACACTTGGGTGCCAGAGAAGGTGACCTGGATGAAAAGGATGAGGATCCTGCTTCTCAGGAGATACTGAAAATCTATAAGATTGACCGACATATGTATCATAGCCTGTACCTGAAGGTCAAAAGGAATGTATCCAAAAACCAATGGATTCTTATGGAGCAGATCCACAAACCGAAGGAAATAGAAGCAATAAAGAAAGCACAAAGAGAGACAACCCTGGAGGTGGAAAACCTAGGGAAGAAATCAGAAGTCATAGACAGAGGCATCAGAACGAGAATACAAGAGATAAAAGATAAAAATCTCAGGGGCAGAAGATACTGTAGAAAACATTCACACAACCATCAAACAAAATGTAAAGCCCAAAAACCTTCTAATGGAAAACAACCAGGAAATCCAGGAACAATGAAAAGATCAAACCAAAGGATACTGGATATAAAAGAGAGCAAAGAATCCCATATAAAAGGGCCAGTAAATATCATCAAAATTTATCGGAGAAAACTTCCCTAACCTAAAGGGAGCAATGCATATAATAATAAAAGAATCATAGCTTTCTCCAAATAGATTTGACCAAAAAGAAATTCCTCCCTTCACATAATAGTCAAAACACCAAGTGCACAAAACAAAGATAGAATATTAAAGGCAGTAGCAAAAAAGTCAGGTAACATATATAGGCATACCTATAAGTAGTACACCAGACTTCTCAGCAGAGACTGTGAAAGTCAGATCCAGAGTGGATTTTATAAAACTCTAAGAGAAAATAAATGCCAGCCCAGGCTACTATCCCCTGCAAAACTTTCAAGCAACGCAGCTGGAGTAACCAAGATATTTTATGATAAACTAAATTTACACAGTATATTTTCACAAATCCTGCCCTATGAAAGATAATACATGGGAAACTCCAACACAAGGAGGGAAATTACACCCTATAAAAAGCAAGAAAGTAATACTCTTTCAACAAACCCAAAAGAAGAGGGTCACACATTCATAATTCTACCTCTACCAAAAAATCGTAACAGAAAACCACAATAACTATTCCTTAATATCTCTTAGCATCAATGCTCAATTCTCCAACAAAAAAGACGTCGACTAACAGACCGCATACATAAGGAAGAACTAGAATTTTGTTGCATAAAGGAAACACAGCTCAGTGACAAAGACAGATAGTATCTCAGAATAAAAGGCTGGAAAACAATTTTCCAAAAAAGTGGTCTGTAGAAACATTCTGGAGCATACATTCCAGTATCTAATTCAACCAAAAGTTATCAAAAAAAAAAAAAAGATAAGGATGGACACTTCATTTTCATTCAAGAAAAAAATTCTACAAGGGTCAATTCTCTATCCTGAATATCTATATGCTACATCCAAGGGCACCTAAATTTATAAAAAAAAACTGCACTAAAGCTCAGACTAACAAAATAGTAGTGGGAGACTTCAACAACACACACTCAGCAATGGTCAGATCATGGAATTTGAAACCGGAGACACAGAGACATTAACAGATTTTGAACCAAATGGATTTAAGAAATATCTATAGAATATTTCATCCTTGAACAAAAGAATATACCTTATTTTCAGGAACTCATGCCACATTCTCCATAACTAATCATACTTTTGGTTATAAAAGAAGCATCACCAGATACAAAAGAGTGAAATAATCCCATGCATTTTCTCACACTACAATGACATAAGGCTGGACTTCAATAACAACAAAAATGTCAGAAAGCACAAATTCACATGGACGTTGAACAATATTTTACTCAGTGATATCTTGGTAGAGGAAGAAATAAAGAAAAAAAATAGAAATGTTTTAGAATTTAAGGAAAAGTAAGGCACAACAAAATCAAACTTATGGGACACAATGATAGTATAGCTAAGAGAAAAACTTAAAGCTCTGAGAGTATCCAAAGTGAAACTGGAGAGAGCATACATTAGCAGCTTGACAACAAATATAAAAGCTCAAAAACAAAAAGAAGCAGATACACCAAAGAGGAGCAGAAGGCAGGAAATAATCACACTCAGTTCTGAAATCAACTAAGGAAAAACAAAAAGAACTCTACAAAGAATCAATAAAACCAGGATCTGGATCCAAGGGTAAATCAACATGATAGATAAACCTGAGCTACAATGACAAAAGGGCACAGAGAAAGTATCCAAATAACAAAATCAGAAATGAGAGGGAAACAAAACAACAGAATCTGCAGAAATTCAAAACATCATCATACCGTATTACTGAAATTTATATTCAAGAAAAGTAGAAAATCTGGATAAAATGATCAATTTTCTATACAGGGAGCAGCTACCAAAGTTAAGTCAGGGTCAGATGAAATACCTGAACTGTACCATGTATCCAAAAAATTAGAAACAATTATCAAAAGGCTCCCAATTGGGAAAAGATCCCAGGACCAGATGATTTTAGTGGAAAATTCTATCAGCACTTCCTAGAACCAAATACCACTATTTTCCAAAATATTCCACAAAATACAAACAGAGGAACACTACCCAATTCCATCGATGATGCCACAGTTATGCTTATACCTAAAGCACACAAAGACCCAATAAAGAAAGTGAACACCATACCAAATTCCCTTATGAATATTAACAAAAAATAGTCAACCAAATCATTGGAAACCAAAACCATGAACACATCAAGATGATCATCCATCACTATCAAAGAGCCTTCATAACTTGAATGCAAGGATGGTTAAATATGGAATTCCATCAACATAATTCACTAGATAATCAAACTGAAAGAAAAAATTACATTTTCATCTCACTAGATGCTGTGAAAGCATTTGACAAAATAAAACACCCCTTTTAGCCAAAGTCTTACAATGGTAGGAATTCAAGGCCCATCCTAAACAAGAGTAAGGTAATGTACAGTAAACCAGTAGCCAAAAATCAAACTAAATGAAGAGAACCTTGAAAATCTCCCTCTAAAATCAGGGACTAGACAAGGCTATTCATTCTCTCCCTACTTATTCAATATAGTACTCAATGTGCTAGCCTGTCCAATTACACAACAAAAGGAGGACAAAGGGATACAAATATTAAAGGAAGAGTTCAATACATCACTATTTGCAGGTGATATGATAGTATAATTAAGTGACTCCATAATTTCCACCAGAGAACTGCTGTAGTGATAAACAACTACAGCAAATCCTGGATATAGAATTAAATCAAATATATCAGTATCCTTCCATGAATAAACAGACCAAGAAAGAAATAAGGGAAATGACACTCTTCACAATAATCACAAATAACAAAAAATACCTCCGTGTAACTCAAACCTGGCAAGGGAAAGTGCCTTATGAAAAGAACTTAATTTCTCTAAAATAAGAAAATCTCAGAAGATGGAAAGAGATTTCATGTTCATGGATTGGAAGTATTGATATAGCAAAAATGGCCCTTTGCCAAAAGAATTCTTCAGATTCAATGAAATCCCCAAGAAAATTTCAACAAAATTCTTCATACAGTTAGAAAGAGAAATATGCAAGTTCATTTAGAATAAAAGAAAAACAAGGAAGTGGAAACTATTCTCAAAATAAAAAAAATTCTGTGGAAATGAACATCCTTAACCTCAAGTTGAATACCCAGCAATAGTGATAAAAATTATATGGTATTAGTACAGAGACAGGCAAGTAGAACACCTGGGTTGGTTCATCTAGATGTCAGCATGTAAATTTATGTAAATCCATCCATTCTTATCACACTGTACAAAGCTGAAATCTAAGTGGATTAAGGGCATCCAGAAAAAAGAGATATACACAATCCAATAGAAGAAAAGTGGGGAAAATCTTGAAAACATGATAACAATGGAAAATTTCTTGAACAGAACACCAAACCAGTGGCTTATGCTTTACGATGAAGAGTTGACAGATTGGACCTTGTAAAAATGCAAAGTGTCTGTAAGGCAAGTAACACTGTCGTTATGACAAAATGGCAACTAATATCTTGAAAAAAGATCTTTGCCATCCCATATCTGAAAGAGAATTAATATTCAATATGTACAAAGAACTCAAGAAGTTATACTCCAGAAAGTCAAGTAACCCTATTATAAATGGGGTACAGATCTAAACAAATAATTTTTTGCATAAGAAATTTGAATGGCTGAGAATTACATTAAGAAATGTTCAACGTCATTATTCAGCAGGGTAATGAAAATCAAAAGATACACCAGGCAGAATGGCTAAGATAAAAAATTCAGTTAACAGCAGATGCTGGTCACAATGTGGAGAAAGAGGAAGACTCCTCCATTATTGGTGGAATTGAAATGAGGTAAAATATTCCAGAAATTACTCTGGGCTTTCCTGAGAAAATTGGACAAGTATATGCTGAGGACTTAGCTATCCCATACCTGGGCATATTCCCAAATGATGCCCCATCATATAACTAGGGCACATGTTGTACTATGTTTATAGCAGCTGTATTCATGATAGCCAGAAGCTAGGAAGAACCCAGATGATTTAACCTCATGAATGGATACAGAAAATGTGGTTCAGCTACATAATTGAGTGCAACTCAGTAATAAAATAAAATGACATCATAAAATTCATAAGCAAATGAGTGAAACTATTAAATACCATCCTGAATGAGGCAACCAAATCACACACACACACAAAGAAACAAAAATAGAACACACACACACACACACACACACACACACACACACACACTACCCCAAAACCTTGAATTACCAACATACAATTCACATACCGCTTTAAGTTCAAGAAGAAGGATGAACCAAGTGAGGATGGTCTGTCTTAAAAGTGGAACCAAAAATATTCATAGGACATCATATAGAGGTTAAATTTAGAGCAGAGATTGAAGTAATAGCCATTCTGAGCCTATACCACCTGGGGATCCAGCCCACATACATACAGCCCCCAAACCTAAACAGTATTGCTGATGCCAACAAGTACATGCATACAGGAGCCTGGTATAGTTGTCTCCTGAGTGTTTCTTCCAGATCATGACAAATACCGAGGCTGATTCTTCCAGCCCAACATTGAACTAAGAACAGGGTCCCCTTTGGAGAAGATAGAGAAAGTATTAAGGGAGATGAAGTGCCTTGCAATACAGTAAGGACAACATTGATCACAAACCAGAGCTCCGCGGGACTAAAATACTTCCGTAAGACTGCACATGGACAGACTGGTGGCTCTAGCTTCATATGTAGCAAAGCGTGACTATGTTCTATACCAATGGGAGAAGACCTTGGTCATGCCAAGGCTGGACCTTCCAGTAAATAAAATGTTATGCTGGGGAGGCAGCAAGGGGATGTTTTTGCCGAGGAGGAAACACCTTTGAAGAAGACAGGGCAGAAGAAGAGGATAGGGATAGGGGGCTTATGGATGGAGGCCATACACATACAGCCTTTATATTTTTTTATGCCTTTAACAGCTCAATGGCAAGGCCACTTCCTATCCTCCGAGTGGATAAACTATCCCCCACTGATATCCCCACGTTATTATTTGCTAAAATCTATATCCCATCTTTCTTGTCCTGGACACCATTGGGCAGCTCTCCTGAGTCTGCTTATTATCATGCTCTTCTATGTCAGCTGCTTCTCTGTCCTGAAAGTCTGTCCTGGAGAATCTCCATGCCTTCTTCCTCTCTGGACCTTTGTCCAAGCATCCTGAAACTCCTGCTCTGTCTGCCCTGCCTAGACACTGGCTATCAATATCTCTATTTTCCAATCAGAACGAACTGATAATAATAATAATAATTAATATTAATAAAATATTATAATAAAAGTGATAATTACAATAAATATAATAATTATAATAATAAATAATAATAAAAAAGTAATCATCATCATAATCATCATCATCATCATCATCATCAAAGCCTAACTGAACAGAGAAATAAAAATACAAAAACTGTGAAGGAAAAAGACTAACTCACACGTAAAGCTGATCACATGAGACTATAACCTGAATTTTCAATGGATATTATAAATATAAATGATCTTGGATCACCTTTCAACACGTTTTCAAAGAATACAGATACTAGCCTAGAATTTATTACTTTGCAAATGTATCATTCACATCAACTCTAGAGGAGAAACTTTACACAGCCTAATCACCAGGAAGCCATGTCTCTTCAGCAAGCTTAGTCTAAAAATGGGAAACCGCATTCTGAAAATAAAGGATATTCTCAAGAGGACAGAAATGGTAAAGAACCCTGTAGTAATTCATTAGAAGAGGGAAAAAGTATGTGGCAATAACAAAATGAAAAAGACACATAAATACTCTTCATTAATAACGCTAAGCATATGGGTTGGGGATTTAGTACAGTGGTATTGCGCTTGTCTAGCAAGTGCAAGGCCCTGGGTTCGGTTCCTAGGTCCAAAAAAAAACAAAAAACAAAAAAAAGAATAACGCTAAGCATTAATTGTCCCACACCAATATTATACAGGCTATCAGTTTGTATAAGAAAACAGGTTTATTTCTCCTACATCCAAAAAGTACATTTGTTTTAGATAAAATTGCATACTCGTGTTTAGAATACAATTGCCCATATTTCTTTTTTTCTTTTTTTTTTCCTTTTTTTTTTTTTTGGTAAGTATATTTTTTGTTCATTAGTTTTTTTATAAAAATCTAGAAGATTTTCTGTTTACTTAATTGTAAGTATAGAACTTTCATTTAAATGCATTTCTTTTTTTTTCTATTTTTTTGGGCGGGGTGTTCCAGTCCCCATCTTCCCCCCATTACTGCCCTCCCCCCAACAATCATATTCACTGGGGGTTCAGTCTTAGCACGACCAAGAGCTTCCCCTTCCACTGGTCCTCTTACTAGGCTAGTCATTACTACCTATGAGGTTGGAGCTCAGGATCAGTCCATACATAGTCTTTGGTTAGTGGCTTAGGCCGTGAAAGCTCTGGTTGGTTGGCATTGTTGTTCATATGGGGTCTCGAGCCCCTTCAAGCTCTTCCAGTCCTTTCTCTGATTCCTTCAACAGGCATCCTGTTCTCAGTTCAGTGGTTTGCTGGGGGCATTCGCCTATGTATTGTCTGTATTCTGACTGTGTCTCTCAGGAGAGATCTACATCCGGTACCTGTCAGCCTGCATTTCTTTCCTTCATCCATTTGTCTAATTGGGTCGCTGAATCTGTATGAGCCACATGTGGGGAAGGCTCTCAATGGGTGTTCCTTCTGCCTCTGATTTAATCTTTGCCTCCCAATTCCCTGCCAAGGGTATTCTTGTTCCCCTTTTAAAGAACGAGTGAAGCATTCACATTTTGATCATCGGTTTGAGATTCATGTGTTCTATGCATCTAGGGTAATTCAATCATTTGGGCTAATAGCCACTTATCAATGAGAGCATACCATGTGTGTTTTTCTGTGGTTGTGTTACTCCACTCAGGATGATATTTTCCAATTCCCTCCATTTGCCTATGAATTACATAAAGTCATTGTTTTTGATAGCTGAATATTATTCCTTTGTGTAGATTTACCATATATTTAAGACAATATTTTATATGCTAGAAAGCATAATTTTGGGAGAACATTATTTTGTAAATTTAATTCATCTGTTTTCATTAGTTTTATCTGAATGAATATTACTTTATAATATGTTTACATTTTAGGTAACTGTGTGTGTGTATATATGTATGTGTGTATTTGATAATTCAACTCTAATGTGACCAGGAAATTGCTTTAGTGATAATGATAATTAATGGGCACTGAGAATTTTTGTATATACTTTATATATAAACTTTATTTATATATATATATATAAATATCCACATACATATATATATATAATGTATGTATAGTTATATATATGAAAATATGTTCTATATATTTTTTCAAAGCACTGTTTAAATATGTATACAAGGTTAAGCCTTCTAATTGCATTTTTAGCTTTTTCCAACACTAATTTATCTAATTAGGTGTCTAGAAAGAAATACATGGAAGCATGAATCAACTCAACTTCAAATGTAGGTACACTCAATGTTATATCTTCCTCTTAAACATGATTGGTCATCTTTGGTCAATAATATATACATATTTAATTTGCTTTATTTATATTAGAAATGTATGCTATATTTTATATATGTATTCGTTGATAACTTCCTACTGTAAACAAATTTTAAGAATAAATGACTTATGTACATTATTATAAAATCTAAGATCATTGAGTTTTTTTCCGAAATCAAATACCATAATGCATAAATATAAGAAGCATTTCCTGACTGTGGGTATTAACAAAAAAATATTTGATATACAAATCCTATAAACTTATTTTGATATTATCCATTAAAGTTTCTTCAAGGAGTTGTCCAACTTTTAATAAAGGGAAGTCACCAATTATGTAAATAATTTTTTCATTCTATATTCCTTTAAATTGTAAAATACATTTTTTACAATTTTTATTTAAATAAGTCATAACAAAAAGGGAAATATTATATAGACAGCAAAAGAGACCAAAGGAAATTAGTACCAAACTCTAATATTTGTGTCAATATCAGAAATGGCAAATGATAATTACTGTATTATTAATTTAATGAGAGAAGATATCATTTTTATTTAATAACTTCCTGAATATTTTATGTATTTACATTTCATATGTTATTTCCTTTCCTTTTTCTCCCATAACATCCCTGCCCGTCTTCTGTGAGGTTGTTCCAATTCCCACCAATCAACTTCAACCTCAATGCTCTGGCATTACCCTACATCGGGGATATAAGCCTTCACAGGATTAAGGGCTTTTCCTTCCAGTGATGTTAGACAGAGCAATCCTCTGCCACATATGTGGCTGGAGTCATGGGTCCTTCAATCTGTACTCACTAGTGTGTGGTTTAATCCCTCGAATTTCGGGTGGGTCTGGTTGGTTGATATTTTTGTTCTTCCTGGGGTTTTGCAAATACCTTCAGCTTCTTTTTTTTTTTTTTTTTGGTTCTTTTTTTCGGAGCTGGGGACCGAACCCAGGGCCTTGCGCTTCCTAGGTAAGCGCTCTACCACTGAGCTAAATCCCCAGCCCCCAATACCTTCAGCTTCTTAAGTATACTCTCTAACAACTTCATTGAACCCCCTTGTTCAATCCAATGTTTAGCTACAATCATCCTCAGCAGTGTCAGTAGGGTTCTATCAGAGTCTCTCAGGAGACGTCCATATCTGACTCCTGTCAACAAGGACTTGGTGGCATCAGCAATAGTGAATGGTTTGAGTGACTGCATATGGGACAGGTCCACACATGGGGAAGAGTCTGGTTGACCCTTTCTTCAATCCCTGCTTAACTCTTTATCCTTGAATTTCCTCCCATGAATATTTTTTATCTCTTCTAAGAAGGAATGTAACATCTGCATTTTGGTCTTCTTCCTGCTTTGGATTAACATGACCTGTGAATTCTTTCTTATGTATTCCACACTAATGGGCTGATAAACACTTCCAATAAATGTATAACTTTTGTGTTCTTTTGTGACTGGGTTACCTCAGACAGAATGATAATTTCTAGTCTATCCTAAGAATTTTATGCAAACATTGTTTTTGATAGGTTAGAAGAACACAGGTGTATGAATGTACTATATTTCATTTATCCATTACTATATTGAGGGACATCTGGTTCCTTTTCAGCTTCTGGCTATTATAAAAAGAAAGGTTTATCTCTACCTGTAACAGCATCATGTGTCCTTCTTATATGCTGGAGCATGTTTTGGGTATATATCAAAGAAATGGGATTGTGGGATCCTCAGGTACTACTATATCCAGCTTTTTGAGAAAAATCCAGACTGATTTCCAGAATGGTTATACCAGCTTGCAATCTGACCAACAATAGAGGAGAGTTCCTCTTTCTCCATCTCCTTGCCAGAATCTGTTGTGTATTTCTTATCTTAGCTATTCTGAGTGGTTTGCTTTTAACCTCAGAATTTGTAGGTTTGCATTTACCTGATGGCTAAGGATTTTGATATTCCACAAAAGAATTCTTTGTATAGTGCTATTCACCATTTTTGAAAGGACTATTTGATATTCTGCAGGCTAACTCCTTGAGTCTTTGTATAGATTGATTTTAGCCTTCTATCAGATGGAAGATTGGTAAAGATCTTTTCTTAACCTATTTATTTTACCTTTTTCGAAAATCCAATGCCCTATGCCTTTCAAAAGTTTTATGAAGTCCCATTTGTCAATTCTCGATCTTGGAGCAAAGCCATTGGTGTTCTGTTCAGTAAATTTTGCAACTTTTTCTTCTATTAGTTTAAGATTATATATTTCTTGTGGAGATACTTGATCCAGTACGACTTGAGCTTTGTAGAGGTTGATAAGAATTGATTGATTTCCATTCTTCTACATGCTAACCTCCAGTCGAATGAGAACCGTTTGTCGAAAATGTTATCGTTCCATTGGATGATTTCGGTTCATTGTCAAATATGAAGTGTCCATAGGTGTGTGCCTTCATTTCTGGGCCTTCAATTATATTACATTGATCTCCCTGACGGTGTCTTTACAATTCCCGTTAAATATTTATTATTATTGTTCTGTAATACAGCTTGAAGTCATCGATAGTGATTGCCCCAGAAGTTCTTATATTTTTGATGAACGTTTTCTCTATCATGGGGTTCTTTTTATTCCAACTGAATTTTCAAATTGCTCTTTCTAACTCTGTGAAGAATTGAGTTGGAATTTTGATGGTGATTGCCTTGAATCTGTTGATTGTTTTTGGCAAGATGGCCATTTTTACAATGTTAACCCTGCACATGTATGAGCATGGCAAATTATTCCATCTTCTGAGATCTTCTTCAATATTTTTCTTCAGAGATTTGAAGTTCCTGTCATACAGAACTTTCATTTGCTTTTTTAGAGTCAACCTGAGGTATTTTTTATTTGTGACTATTTTGAAGGCTGTCATTTCCATTATTTTGCCTCAAACTATTTATCCTTGAAGTAGAATGCTACTCATGTGTTTGAGTTAATTTTACATCCAGCCACTTTTCTGAAATTGTTTATCAGCTGAAGGAGTTCTCTGGTGGAATTTTTTGGGTCACTAAAATATACAATCACATCATCTAAAATCGTGATATTTTAACTTCTTGCTTTCTTAATTTTTCCGTTTTCTCTCGTGTTTTTGTCTAATTTTTGTGGATAAGACTTCCAGTACTTATTGATGGGGTAAGTAGAGATTAGGCAACCTTTTCTAGTTCGTGGATCCTGTGGTATTGCTTCATGTTTCTCTCCAGTAAGTTTGATGTTGTCAACTTTTTTTTTTTTTTGTAATATTGCTTTTACTATGTTCAAGTATGGTCGCTGAATTCCTAATATTTTCCAGGACATCTAACATGAAGAAATATTGATTTTTAAATTTTTTTATCAGCATCTAAAAAGATGATCATTTGTTCCCCCCCGGGAGTTCATTTACATAATTGATTCTTCTATATTCTTATATCCAGCTGAACCATAATTTCTTGAAAATTCTGTCTTATTTCCATTTCATGGTTATAGCACCTTTGTCAAAGAAAAAGTGACCATAGTTGTGTTCATTCATTTCTGAATCTTCAGGCTAGGATACCTGGTGAAATTTTCAATTACCATGGAGGCAGAAACCAAGACACTCCATGACAAAGCCAAATGTACACAATATCTTTCCAAAAACCCAACCCTATAAATGATAGTAGATGGCAACTTCCAACACAAGGAGGGAAACTACACCTTAGCAAAAAGTAGGGAATTAATCTTTCAACAAACCCACAAGATTACAGCCACACAATTGGAATTACATTTCTAACAATAAAAATAACAGGAATCAACAGTCCATTTTATTTAATATCTCTTATCATCAATGGTCACAATTCCCCAAATATAAAGACATAAACTAAGAGACTGAAAACATAAAGAGGATCCAAGATTTTGCTGCATACAGGAAATACACCTTAGAGACAAAGACAGAGTATCTCAGGGTAAAAGGATGGAGAAAAACTCTAAGGAAATGTTCTCAAGAAACAAGCTGGAGTAGACTTTATAATATTGAACAGCATTAAGTTTCAAGAAAACGTTATCAAAAATGATAAGGAAGGGAACCATACTTGTCAAAGGAAAAATAATGCTAAGATGAAATTTCAATTCTGAATAACTATGTTTCAAATGCAAGGACACCTAAATTCATAAAAGAAACATAACTATAGCTCAAAGCAAATATTGCACCACACACAATAAATTATTGGAGACGTCAATTCTGCACTCTCATCAACGGACAATTTATAGAGACTGAAACTAAAGAGATATAGTTAAAATAACAGAAGTTATTTTAATAACTTAAAAATCCAAATGGATTTAACAGATGTTTAGGTAACATTTCATCCTAAATCAGAAGAATATACCATTTCCTATGCACCTCATTGTAACTTCTCCCAATTTGTCCATATAATCATTCACGTAACAGGCCTCAATTGATACCAGAATATTGAAGTAATCCTATGCATCCTATCAGATCAACATGGACTAGGGCTGCTCTTTTATATTTTATTATTATTTCTATTTGTTTAAATTATCGATGATTTATTTATGTGGTATTTTTGAAACATCATCTTTCTTGATAGTTTGTCACTATACAATAAAGACTGGGTTAAACATAGTGGTAGTTCTTCCATTTTTCCCTCTACAGTAGCAAGAGTATGTTAACCATTCCAATCTTGGTTTATATACTACAGTTTGAGTAAACTCTTTGTGCATACATTGCATTTAATGTTTTCTTATTTATTTGAATATATATTTGTATTATCTAACATTACAAATTTGTAATTTTATAATGAAATTTTTAATTTCATAATTTCTGTCTATAACTTTTGATCTCATTTTGCTTTTATTTTTTCTCCATTTTAAGTGCATTTTTTCTTTGTGAATACTTTTCCCTTTTTATGTTTTTTCGTGCCTTTATGGGATTTTGTTATTGTTTATCAATGGAAAAATGGAATTTATTCACAGCAGCAGCCATATATGAAAGAGAATACAAGAGTTAATTAGCTATTTCAATAGGATGGATTACTTATTAAAAATAAGAATCTCTGAAACAAAGAACAGTGATTAATTTCACACTAACCTTCCCCAGTGATCCCAGCATGCGATAATACCAAGTAGTGTGCTGTCCTCATTTGGTGGTGGGAAATAATTTATGGAAGAATAAAACCACATACCATAGAAAATTTAAAGAATCCCTCTCCCCCTACACACAGATATATAATGGAATTACAGGGTGGTCAATACAATTAATTGAAGCGGAAGTAAACAATTATGTTGCTAAAAGAAATTGATGTCAAGGAAGAATCAAACCATGGTCAACTATATAATTGTGAACATTTGTTCCCAAAATTGTGGGAGAAAAAGTAGCATGCTGGGTATATGTAAGAGAAATACTTAAAAATGAAAATGTCTTGTAAAATTAAAAGAGTTTTTTTTCATTATTTTCTCATTCCAATCAAAACAGACATCCATGAATAATTCTCCTCTAAGGCTTCCATAAAACAGGTTAAAAAAATTAACATAAACATTTAAAAGTTTGAAAATGAAACAAAAGAAAAAAAAACTTGCATATGTTTCAGAGCAGGATCACATGGAAATGAGCTGAATCTGGTCAAGATGAAACCTAGATTGGCAAGCAGGATCTAGAATTAAGAACTGCATGAGAAAGGCAGTGGAGTAGTGAAAGTAACATGGCCAGGCCTGACAGATAAGGCTGGGCCCTTTACAGGGGCACAGAATGAGGTAAGAACATATTTCAAATAAAGCAGCACCTTTACTTTCTTCTCACCTCAAGTATCCCATCCCCGAAAAAAACCCATTTTGATAATAATACAGAAGAGTTATGGTATGTCACTCACTTCCCATTTGCTTTTAACCCTCTCTATGAAGTCAGGTAGATGGATGTCATGAGGTCCAAGTTACAAATTGACATATGTGAGAGCACAGAAGGTGGAGACTGTCTCATTCCACAGAGCAGAAATGTTACTGCCCAAGTTAAGAAGGGATAAGGCAACCATAACAGGTAAACTAGTTCTCATAACATTAAACTTATTCACATTATGCTTAACTCTACTTAGTTCAAATCACTTTCTAGATTAATCTTCATTTTGAATGATGCTGATCTATCCTGCAATGTGTCTGAACCAACTTCTCTTCCTAGTATTGGCTTTCATCATGGGGACAATAGACGATTGTGGCTGGATAGGTGCCGTTTTTATTTCTATATATCACTCCCTTTACATAATATATGTATAGTAACATTTAATGAGTTTCATTTAGAGAAAGTATAAATGATTGATCTAATATATATGGTTTAACCTCTATTGAGATATTTAGAAAATATCAGGTATCCAGTCTTTGTATATAATTGCTTATCTCATATTATAAAGAAACAATAAAATTTTATTCTAGTCAAAATAATTCTCTATAATTTTAATATCTAAAGATACAGTAGAACAATAAGATAATGTGGAATATTAGATCAGCTGAACTGCATATTCATTTACTTAAGAATAACCAGAATCATTGAGATGTTTCTGGAACATTGAATAGGAACAAAAAACAACGCATTGAACAAATCGTGGTAGAAGAACAGGGTCATTTTGTTAAATGTAGCTTACCTTCAGTTCCAATGTTTCTTTTATTTAGTACAAATACAATTTAAATACTCTTCTTCAGTGTTTTTCATCCTGTCATTGACTATTTTCAAAGCTCTAACCCATAACTAGCATGATTATTAAATTTTAAACCAAGAGTTTTGCTATGTCAATTACTTTCTGAATTTCCTTATTTGTGTTTTTTTATGTTCCCAATGGCCATGTTGTTTTGAAGTTAGGAAGAATTTCTGGTTCATCTGATGAAAATTGTCTGAAAGCATATATTATTCATTGTTGTAAAATGCTGTGCTAATGTTTAATAGTACTGGATATTATAGTTAAAATCATCTGGTTAAGGAATTTTTGCATGAATAACATAACACGCTAAAATACTAAAGAGAAAACATGGAAGAGCTAGATATTTATTAAATATTTTTACTCTTCTAGAATTTTTAACTTTACAAAATATGAACAAATCACTTCTTTCTGTAAATTCACATTCATGAGCTATTAAATTCTTATCAAACTCCTGTGTCAGCTCCCATAAAGTTGGATTAAATGCTAATAATAATCCAAAATATTTTCAGTAAGTAAATGGGCAAATTATTTGTCTGCATGTACCTAACAAGCATCTAATGTAAGCATAGGTTTTCTCTTAATGAAATAAGAACTACCAGATATAATGTGAAAAAATTCATCTATTAAAGTAATTTTTTTGTTATATAACAACTATTAGTTCATGGTCTGAGTAATGGCTTAAATCACCAAACCTTGAACAGTAAATAGGAATTTCTAGTGAGTTAGAGGTTCTCTCCAGCATCTTAAAGTAAATCAATCTAAAATATATTCTTTTAAAATTCTCCTAAATACACTTATCATGAAATATTCCAGATCACAGTAAATAACTCCAAACTATTTTCATTTGCTCAAAACAAGACATTCTCTTTCTTTCTTCCGTCCCTCCCCATAATCAGTCTACTACCAAACACATAAATTTCCAACATAGCTGTCTGATATGAATCTTTTTATTTATCACTGACTCTACTTCCAGATTGACTTCAAAAACATCCTTCAAATCATTATGTGTATCATTACATAATACATAAGTAACCAGAGTCCCTTAATATGTACATAGAGAGTTAAACAAAGTTATTTATAGCTATTCAATGATTTCTTAGACATTTTCCATTAATAAAAATTTATATCTCTCATATTGTTTCTGTAAGCCCATATGTGATATATAATCTTCATCTTTATTTGGTTCTCTCTTCCCTCACTTAATCTATACAAAAAACTTTCACACATAAATTTTGTATATGCAAGCTCTTTTCCTTTTATTGACATTATTTATAGTAATATTGCCCGAAATATAGTTCAATTATTTTTCATCTAATTTAACTTAGCTGACACTTCCTTAGGACAATCCCCATGACCTTATTTCTAAGATAGCTTCTTCAATTATTTGCATACATTCAACTCAAACACACTGATTTATGCATTCATCTTTCTTTTTTCTTATATCATAATGCAATTTTTATAAGAGAAAGCTCATAATACTTTTTATTCATTCCTAATGCATACCTCTATTATGGAGCCTGGTACATTAATGGAGACATTATTTATTACATGATTCAGTAAGTTGTAAAACTAAACTTTATAATATTCTTTGTTTAAATGAATATGCATTCCATATATTGGTTAAACCATCATGAAGTATTTATGTGAGTTCTTCAATATATTACAATTCAATGACCTAGATTACATTGCCTAAATATTTTTATTTTTTAACGATAGTCTATTTCATATTCAACAACAATCCTTTTTTGAATGAGGAATTATCTCAGCTAGGAATACCTTTGACATAAAGAAAAAGATACCTAATTTTTATTGATAGCACCAGTAAAAATGCCAGGTACCAATCATTTTTGGTCCCATCTATGAAAAAAAAAAGTGATGATCATTCCTAGGGGCTTACTGGTCACGAAGTCAAATTTCATTTGTGAATTGTTTCAGTGAAAGATTAAAAACCAAGAAGACCCAAAGCTGTGTTTACCGAGCTGAACCAGTACCTCATCTCTCTCTCCCCATATCCCACCAGGAAATGGCTGGACTTCCAGGAGTGCTGACCCACTCAAGATCACAGGAGAGACTACCACTTTTCAGGGGGAACTGCCTGGAGCCCTCATAACCCAGGAACAGAGGGGCAGTCTGTTACAGGATACTTCTGGTTTCTATCTATTCCTTGTCGCTGAACCTGATCCACAGCTCTTGGTACACAAGATCCTTCAGGAGAGAGCTAGTGTCCCTGGAGTCATGACACATAGGCTTACAGGAGGATTATTGCATTGTCAGAAACAGTAAAACCAGGTAACCCCAGCGATAACGGGATGGTGAGAGGGAAGTATAATAGCCTTAACAATATAAACCAAGGTTACATTATATCATCAGAACCAAGTTCTCACACCAACACAAGGCTAGTATACCCTCAACACAACAAAAAAGAAAAAGAAATGTTTGTACTTCAAATCATTTAACATAATGAAGTTAAAGATTTTAAGAGGGACATAAATAATTTCATCAAAGAAATACAGGACAACAGATGTAAAGAGATAGAATCCCTTATAGAGGAAACACAAAAATCCCTTAAAGAATTACAGGAGACCATAAGGAGACCATAGGCAAATGGATGAAACTATAAAATATCATCCTGAGTGAAGTAACACAAACACAAATAAACACACATAGAGTGCACTCACTTGTAAGTGGAAATTAGCCTAAGAGCTCAGAATATCCACAATAAACTCATATACACACTGAAGCTTAAGAAGAAAGGAAAAAGAGGGACTGCTTCATTCCAAATTAGAAGGGGGAAGAAAATTATCATGGGAGGCAGATGGTGGAAGGACCCTGTGTGGGAGAGTGGAGTTAAATGGAAAAACAGGAGAGCATGATAAGATGTGGGAATAGACAGGAGAGAAGCGCAGAGGACCAGGAGAATGAGTATAGAAAGAAGGAACATTGGAGGATGGGGGTAACCTCTAGAATGTCCCAGATACTAAGGATGCAACAGGTTCTCTGGACCCAACAGTGATGACATTAGCCAAAATCAACAACAACAGTGAAATTGAACCTGAAGACACCACCTGCAGTAGACAGACATGATACAGTGTAAGTTTGGACCACTCACCCATCTCTTATTAAATCAGAGTTATCCCTGTCTAGTTGAAATACAGGGGTAAATATGGAGCAGAGGCTGTAAGAAAGGCCATCCAGAGATCCGCAGACATTAAAATGGACACTCTTGCCGATCCTGAGATGTGCTTGCAAACAGGAGTCTGGTATGGCTGTCCTCTGAGAGTCTCTGCAAGCACCTGAGTGATCCAGATGCAGATATTCACAGCCAACCATTGAAATGAGCCTACAGATCCCAATGAAAGATGTAGGGGAAGGGAAGGTGGGACTGAAGGAGACTGTAATTAATAACAATATCAATTAACCAGACCCCTCAGGGCTCCCATGGACCTAAACACCAACCATAGATTATACATGGTCTGGTACACTACATATGTAGCAGAGGACTGACTCATCTCACATCAGTTGAAGGGGAAGCACTTGGTCCTTTGGATGCTTGATGTCCCAGAGAAGAGTGATTCTAGAGGGGTGAGGAAAAAATGAATAGGGGTTGCGGAGTCACCCTCTTAGAGACAAAGAGGAGGAATATGTGGAGGTGGGGTTTATGGAAAGGGGGTAATATTTGAAATATAAACAAACACCATTGTTAATAATACTACTAATGAAGGAGAGGTATTTTCCAAACATTGCTTTACTGCACAGGATAGCTTGGAACATTTATTGTTGCCTAGATGCATATTTCTTCCTACAATACCTGATATCATATTTCTCTGAGGTGTGTAGCCTTAGGTCTTCCTCTTCATTCAAAGAATGCATGACACTCAACTTCTTTCTCCAAACAAAGGTGATTGTAGATATCTCTGTAAACTGCAGGAAGCATTTGTACAGTCTAATTGGGGGTCATCAAAAGAATTATTTACAAGCAAAGCTTTTAACGCAAACAGTTTGTGTTCAATCAACTTACCAGTATTGAAAGCATCCCAGGACTTCTGGCCAGGCAACTGCATACATGTGTGTTCATCAATACAAGAGACAGGAGCAGGACACAGTACTGATCAAGAGTAATCAATGCTTGTGAGCCACCATATTGGTGCCAGGGTCTGAACTCAGGTCCTCTGCAAGAGCAGTAACAGTTCTAAACTACCAAGCCACCTCTCCAGTCACATACAATCATTGTTTTACCACCCCCCAAACACATCACCACTTCATGTGTGTAAACATGCATACTAGACTAGCAGTGTGATTTATTTGTGTGAATGTTCAGTCAGTGTGTTACAAATGCTCTTGTATTCATAAATTTTGGCATAGCCATTTTCCCTAGGAGGTTCTCTTCTGTCTCAGCATTGGTGGTTACATACATCTTCAGAGAGGAACCGCCCTGACAGTATACCCCTGTCTCCTTCCCATTTGGAGCTATGCCTACATTTCTTCACTAAGTTAAACACCACCTCAACCTCTACTCTTTCATTTTGTTCACTGTAGTAGACTCTACAAAACCATAAAATGGAATCCCAGATGCAGAGGGAAGAAGTTTTTCTGTTTGTTACTTTGTTTGCTTTTAGTTGCTTTTTCCCACTTCCACTGGTTTGAACTTGTGTCCCATTCAGTGGATGGTACTTAATTCAGCCAGCATTTTGAGAAGGGCTGTGGGTGAAGTATGATAAAAGGAAAATTACTGGAGAGAACTCACTGGGATTTGACGATAAATACACAGTGTTTATTGACTTGATTTTTCAGTTACATAGAACTCTGGACACCACTGACTCGAACTAAAATTTCACATCTGACAATTTGCTCGAAAGAAAAAAACAGCCTTAAAGACAAAATTGATCCAACAAAATAAGCCCTAAGTTGTAGTGATTGACCCTCTATAAAGAGAAATATTAAACTTCTTTAAAAAAATGATTTTGATGTTTTGGTTTAACAATTTCATATACTTATATAATGAGTTTTAGTCATATCCTTTCTGTATTTCCCTTCACAATTATCCTCCCTCATCCCTCTCCCTCATTTTCCCATCCCCTCCTTCAGTTCTCTCTGCTTCCTCCCTCATCCTCCTCCGTCATCCCCTTGATCAACCCCTTCTCTTACACCATTCCCTCTCTAACTGCCACCGATATTCTGAATAAGTCTCCCCTTCTATTTCATGTCTCCTTTCTGCGTGTAATCCCTAATTTAATTAATTATATGAGTACAGAGGAATTCGACAGAACAACTTATCTATAGTACAGGAATGAAGAAGGTAGTGAAGCAGAAATTTCTGGTTTCTTTGGAGACTCAACTGTGTCATGGATATTGTTCTGGAAACTGTCTTAGGAGAGGATATTTTGCTGAGAAATAACACATGGTGTTTCTGGTAGATGCCCAGGAAAAGGGCATGTGATGTTGAGAAAGGGTACGAGTATAACCCTGGACAACAGTGGGCAACACCATGGCATTGGCTTGCCTTGACACTCTTCGCTGATTCTCAATGGACTTTGATGACACAGGTCTTCATTGACCATGCTGTGGCATTGTTTCTCCTTTCCTTCTTCACTGACCATGTTTGTCATGAGGTTGTAGAGAGATAAGCACCACAGAACTTCTTGTGGTGACATTGCGGTGGCTTCTTGCTGCCTCCTTGAACACAGGCCAATTGGAAGAGCTCAGGAATTTCTTCTGGGTTGAACTGTCGATGGTGAATCATGAATGGTATTTGAAAGTAGATCGATCTACCTCTGCTGATTCATTTCAACTGAACTGATATCCTGATTGCGAAGATTGAAATCTCCACAGAGAACTATTTCCAAACAGGTCCACATCGTCCTTTGTTTACCCTATTATCCTTTCCTTTCCACTACCTCTGGTGGGTGGTTGGCTAGAGGAAGGTTAAAGGGATTAAGAACTGTTAATAAAGTAGGTCTTGAAAAATCTAAGCTTGCAGGATAGAACCACTTCTCCAATAAATGTTGATTGCCAAGGGAGGGGAGGGTCTTTATGGGCTCTCGCATCTGTAATAAAGTGTTGAGGGGCCCAGTCTTGTGCCCATGACCATTGCCGACATCAGTTTAAGAGTTCAATGACTAGGTCAAATCTAAATGCTATCCACCTCCCTGTCTTCTGGTTCTTATATTAATTCTACCCACTCTTTAATGATCTTCTCTGAGCTGTGGAGGAGAAGACTTAGCTGTCCTATTTCTACCTGAACAGTTCAACACTACTGATTCCCAGCATTTTGTCCAGTTGTACGTTTCAGCCCATGGTAGTCAGAGGCTTCTTCTCTGATGAGAGCTGAGTGCAACCCTGATTTCTAGAAACAAATATGGATGTTTGGAAGGAACTTTGACACTGTATTTACCTTATGTTCTTTCATAGGGCCTATATCACCCTAACCATAGGTTCTTGACCAGTTTACAGAACCTGGTGTGCATTCTCTTGTGTGGAATATGCCTTGTATCCGATTGGAAAGCCACTGGTTACTCCCATGACTGTGATGCCACTAACACATTAGGGGCACATCTTGCCTGACATTATAGCTTTAATTTTTCACCCCTGAGTAAGGTTGTAGATGATTTTCTCTCCTGGAAGCCTACATAGCACTTTCTTGAACCACGAAGGCTAGCCATTATAGGAGATGCTTCCACCTCAACTTCAGATTGACTCTCCTTTGACCTTGAGCAAAAGGATTCAGTATCCTCATGAATAAGGTCTTACCATCAAGTTCTGGAGGGCTACAAAAACAATAGCAACAACCTGTAAAGTTATGAGGGCTTTTGTGATCTCGCTGGTGAGCAACTTTCATGAAGACATCCCACATCTGGCACTGTGATTTTTGCTTAATTTTGGTTTTCTGTTGCTCTGATGAATACACTCACCAAAGGCAGCTTGGGATTGGAAATTTTTATTTCATATTATCTGTTACAGCCCATCATCAAGGAAAACCAAAACAGGATTGTGAAACAGAAACTACAGAGACTGCTCTCAGTCATTAAAATAAAACAAGATTTAAAATAAAAAAGAGTTACCTTGGCTATGGTGTCTGTTCACAGCAATGGAAATCTTACTAAGACAATGTGCATTCATTCTGCCATTTTTGTTTCTCTGGAAACCCTAATACAATAGCGCTCTAGAGAAAGGAACAAGTACCAACCAGACAACATAAATTCCAGTTTACTTTTCAGGTGAATATGAAATTGTTGTGGTTTAAAAAAATACAAACTTGTTGGTTTTTTGGTTGTTTGTTTTGGCGTGTTGTTGATGCTACTACTGTTTTAGTCATTGTTGCTGTTGTTGTTGTTGTTTTTAAAGAAGAATCACATTAAGCCTGGCAAACCCCCGAGCCGACGTCAGCTAAAGTGATTAAGGCATTAGGAATGTGTGTACACAAAAACATAACGTTATTCCTGTCAAGTTCAGATGAGAGACAACATAGGCCATGTGGACAAGCCGAGAGCCTCAACCATTTAATGCAGAGAAATCAGGACACACTGTCAGCAGCCTGTCGGGTCAGCAGCCTGTCGGGCCAGCAGAGACGAGGTTCTGTGGGTTGTGTTGTTATTTTCTTTTATGAATTTTTACACCCACCATGCTCATTAATCGTGTTTATAATGTTAACTATGGCACTTTTTTCTTGGCTCATCAAATATTTCCTTAATGAACTGTCAGCTCACACCCTCCCCCATCTCCATTGTAATGACATTCAAATTAAGTTCATCTGGACCACAGGGGTTTTTAGAACCCTATGATGACAGAAAACACGGGGAAAAGAGCCTCTTTCATTTTATTTGAAGAAAGACATAGTCATTCTCCTGCTGCCTTCCCCCAGTGCTGACTGTTCCCAAACCCAGTGCTAAGACCTCTGCCTCACAATAATAGTAGGAGATTTTAACACCCCACTTTCATCAATGGACAGATTATGGAAACAAATTAAACAGAGACGTAGACAGATTAAGAGAAGTCATGAGCCAAATGGACTTAACGGATATTTATAGACCATTCTATCCTAAAGCAAAAGGATATACCTTCTTCTCAGCTCCTCATGGTACTTTCTCCAAAATTGTCCATATAATTGGTTAAAAAACAGGCCTCAACAGGTATAGAAAGATAGAAATAATCCCATGCGTGCTATCAGACGACCACAGCCTAAAACTGGTCTTCAATAACAGTAAGGGAAGAATGCCCACATACATGTGGAAATTGAACAATGCTCTACTCAATGATAACCTGGTCAAGGAAGAAATAAGAAAAGAAAAAAAAACTTTTTAGAATTTAATAAAAATGAAGGTACAAAAAAGTGTGATAAAAGTGTGATGATGCCAAGGACATTTGAGCAGTCCCATGAACTATCCAGTCTGGGGTCTTAGTTAGTTTTCCATTGTTGAGAAGAGACACCATGAGCAAGGACAACATGTAATTGGGGCTGTCTTACAAGTTTAGAGGGTCTGTCTATTATCATCAAGGCAGAGGGCATGGCAGTGTGCAGACAGACATGGTGCTGGAGAAGAAGCTGAGAGTTCTACATCTTGATCTAAAAGAAGCCAGGAGCAGACTATCTCCCATATGGCTGGGAGAAGGATTTCAAGAACTCACCTCGACAGGGACACACCTGCTCCAAGAAGGCCAACCTCCTAATAGTGCCATTTCCTGGGCAGTGCATATTCAAACCACCACAGGGTCTCTTCACATATATGATAATTACAACGTTGTTTAAAAGTCTTGCTTAATGACTCATGATGTTTGCGTGAAGAGAATTCATTGGGTCTTGGAGGCTCAAAAACACCAAGAACATGAAGTCCTGTATCTCCCTGGAGTATGAAATTGGCATGTGTGCACAGCCCCTCCCATCGTCTGCAATATCATAATGTTAAGTGTGTGCAGCTCCAGTGTGCAGCCTCATAAGTGACGGCATGTGTGAGTTCTTGATCCACACACTCAACAGAATCAGGCTTGTTCCTTCTGTACTTTTGTTTATGGCTCAGAACTCTGGCCTAGACGGATGGGCAAGTAGTCCGAGAAGGAAGATTGCTGGGTGCAGCCAAAAGTATGAAGGTATGTGATTTATTTATAGACGTGAAGGAATCTGTCTCGTTTCTTCCTGTACCACATGAGAGATGAAGTCAGTCTGTGCAGCCAATTGCAAAAAAAAAAAAAATATCACAGAGAAAAGGCACATAAGATGCTTGTTTTATCTAGACTAGATCATGAGCTCTGTCCATATTTAAATATCCATATGTACAGAGGAACCATTGCTTTTGGTGCAGAGATGCCATCCTTTTTAAGCACCCGGGGCAAGATCAGGCATATCTGGGTGTTTGTTGTTAGAACACCTCTCTTACTGTGGAGTCCCCCTCATGACCACTAAGGTGGCCACATGATCTCAAGGTCACCACCATTCTGCTCAGCCCCATAACAGATGAAGTAGAACACATGATTTGGGGAGATGAGATGGGCAGATTTTAGACCATCTCCTATGCAGGACAGACAGCAGCGTTGAAAGCTGACCGAAGGCCTTTTCTCACAGAAACAGCTGACAAACCACCCCACAATGTTCCAGTTATGGGTGTTTCCTTCAATAACAGAGAGTTTAAAATAGCACACTTGCCTCCCCCTCACAGACCCAAGGGATGGGCGGCAGTCCCACTGGCCACCAGGCTTCCTGTAGGAGACGCCTCTCTGCTTCCCTCAGAGCAACTCTCCAAGAATATAAATAGCATGTGCTAGTTATTTAAATGAGGCTTAATTAATGCAGAACTCGCCCTAAACTTTCCAAGACACCCATGGTAATGAGCTCCCAGCTCTCTTCCCCTCCAGTTTGTGATGTCAAGCTGAAGAGCTCCATGTGACAGAAGCTGGGAAGCTGAGGCCCGGACACCAGTTTGACTCCACAGTCTCACAGCTTGCAGAAGTATCTCGGCCCCAAAGCCTGTGTTCAGCCATCCTTTCACGGGTAAAGGTGGTGCGGTTGGTGAGGTGTTCACTAGAGAGCCTCTGAGGTTATAAAAGAGGCTCAACTAAAGAGATTTTGAGGCTGACTCTAATTTACACACCTGAACCAGCCCCGGCCCTAATTCCAGCCAAAACATAAATAGTACAGCAAAAGGCACTGAGTCATGCTGACCTTTATTTATAGACACACGTTCTTGCTCAACTGAGGAGAACACACCACCAGAGTCCTGGAGGAAGCAGCATTGTGACTGTGGTTTGAACAAGACAGGATAGAGGAACTGGAGAGTTAAGGGTG